>NC_034602.1:6188084-6190584 GCF_900095145.1 Mus pahari | reverse complement strand
GTTTTTTAACTCCCCATTTTCATGCTTTCCTTTAAAGCAGAGACGTTTGGAACATGACAAACAGGGAAAATGTTTTCCACCTGCATGTCCAGGCCTATCTGCAGAGATGCAGAGTACCCTTTGCGCACACTCTCTAACATAGTTGAACATTTCCCACTTTGATCCTGAACCATGGGTCTTAAGTGCACTCCCCCACAGTCCACTTTTACTCTGCGAGTCAAATTGAAGTTCTTGAAATGGGGCTGGTGGCTTTGCCGGAGTGTGAACTGCTCTCATTCTGTAAGAAAGACTAACCCAATCAGGGTATTGTGTTTCAGTTTCTTTTATTAAATAAGTCACTTTCTGGCAATTGCTGTTTGCCTTGAAAAGCTAGAAGAGCCACTTTGGGGTCTAAGGGGCTGGAGAGGAAACCCCCAACTGCTGGCAACTGCTTCTTCCATGGGAATTTGAAACTATTGTCCAGGCAAGAAAATGTAGAGTAAACCCGCCCCTGATGCAGGGAATTCCACAGCTCAAACACAGCACATCATTTTTCTCCGATTCAGTTAGATGAAGCTAAATGCATAATAGATTAAAAATATGAATTAATTCTATTTCTTCTGGGGATCATTCGAGAATTGATTTATTTTCAAGGAGATAATATATTAGTAGGATGTGCATTATTTCTTTCTGAAGTCCAAAATTCCATTCATCTTGTGTGTACATGATAATGGGCTCCTGCTGTCCCCTTCCCACTTGGAAATCAACTAAACAAATGCCACCGGCCTTGAAAGCAGGGCAAGCAGACAGTATAAGCATCACCTCTCTGTTACAAAGCTTGAACACAGTATGGACTCTGATATGGGAAGATTGAGACCTTGAAAGGAAGTCAGACTTCAAGCACATTACCTGAGAGTGGATAGAGTCAGGTAAGCAGCTCTGAGAAGGCCAGCAGATTCCTCAGCACGTCTCCTCCATCTCTCCATGTTCACACATTGGAAGAGATCAATTTTTCAGTCTCTTGTGTCTTGCCCCTTTCTCAGGAGTAAAAAGTCACTTTGCCCTATGCTGAGGACCAGTTTCTGGAAGCCAACAAGATCTTATTCTCTGCTATCCAGCCCTGTGTAGACACAGGAGACACCAGCAGGATGGCAAGGCACACCAAGGAGCCCTCATTCTTTTTCTCTGGATTTTTTTCTCATTTGGATAAGGGGGTCATGGGGCCCAGTGGAGTTAGCTGTTGAGGTCTTGTTTTCATTTCTTAACTAAGAATCCCAGTATTGATTTCCTTTAAATAATTAGCAAATAAATAAATATCATATAAGCACCCATCCAGATCCAAAGTTCCATATCTTCAGAATTCTAAGTAGAATTTAAATAGAATGACTGGAAATCTAATTGGAAGTTAATTGAGGTTGCAGGAAGTTTTAAAAAAGATTTACATATTTGTGATACTTACCAACTGAGAACAAAGTATTTGACTTTGTGCCAGCCATGGAACAATTAGTATTGCAATGCACAGTGGGTAAGAGGCATGCCACAGATGCCCTAAGGATGTACAGGAAGAGGATGAACAAGAAGAGCATATACAGGAAGAGGATGTACAGGAAGAGGATGTACAGGAAGAGGATCACAGGAAGAGGATGTACAGGAAGAAGGTATACAGGAAGAGGATGTACAGGAAGAGGTCAAGAAGACATCTAATATTTCACTTGAAAGCAGGTTCTTAAGCTAGTTCTGAAAGACCTGTTCGTGATCTTCCTGTTGACAAAAAACAAACAAACAAACAAACAAAATCTGTAGTGTTTTGAATTAGAAATACTCCACAAAGACGTGTTTGCGCACTAGCTCCTAGTCAGTGATGATGTTTGGTGGATGTCTTAGTTATGGTTTTACTGCTGTGAGCATATACCATGACCAATGCAAGTCTTATAAAGGACAACATTTAATTGGGATGACTTACAGATTCAGAGGTTCAGTCCATTATCATCAAGGTGGGAGGATGACAGTATCCAGGCAGGCATGGTGCAGACAGAGCTGAGAGTTCTACATCTTCATCTAAAGGCTGCCAGCAGAATACTGCCTTCCAGGCAGCTTGGATAAGGGTCTTAAAGCCCACACCCACAACGACACACCTACTCCAACAGGACTACACATTCTAATAGTGCCACTCTCTGGGCTGAGTATGTACAAGCCATCACCGTAGGGTTATAAAATCTTTATGAGGTGCAGCTTGGCTAGAGGAAGTCTACCACAAGGGGTGAGCTTTGAGTACTTATAGCCAAGCTCATGTCCTGTTCCCTCTCTCTTTTTCCTGGGAATGGATAAAAATGTATAGCTACTTTCTGCTATACTGGCATGCCTTGCAATGCTTTTTCTACCATGATGGACTCTCCCTCTTTAACCATAACACCATAACCCAAAGGAACTCTTTCTTCTTCTTCTTCTTCTTCTTCTTCTTCTTCTTCTTCTTCTTCTTCTTCTTCTTCTTCTTCTTCTTCTTCTTCTTCTTCTTCTTCTT
>NC_034602.1:6185551-6187635 GCF_900095145.1 Mus pahari | reverse complement strand
TTCTCCTCCTTCTTCTTTAGATATTTTCTTTATTTACATTTCAAATGTTATCCCCTTTCCTAGTTTCCCCTCTGAAAATACCATATCTCCTCCCTCCTCACCCTGCTCCCCAACATACCTACTCCCATTCCTGGTCCTGGTATTCGCCTATAGAATATTCGCCATAGAGCCTTCACAGAACCAAGGGCCTCTCCTCCCATTGATGACCAACTAGGCCATCCTCTGCTACATATATAGCTAGAGCCATGAGTTCCACCATGTGTTTTCTTTGATTTGTGGTATAGTTCCAAGGAACTCTGGGGGTACTGGTTAATTGATATTGATGTTCCTTCTATGGGGCTTCAGTCCCCTTCAGCTCCCTGGGTAATTCTCTGGCTCCTTCATTGGGGACCCTGTGCTCCATCCAATGGATGACTGTGTGCATACACTTCTATATTTGTCAGGCATTGGCAGAGCCTCCCAGGCGACAGCTATATCAGGCTTCTGTCATCAGGCTCTTGTTGGCATCTGCTTAGTGTTTGGGTTTGGTGGTTGTTTATGGGATAGAGCACCAACTGAGGCAGTCTCTGGGTGGTGGTTCCTTCAGGCTCTGCTCTTTGTCTCTGTAACTCCTTCCATGGGTATTTTGTTCCCCATTCTAAGAAGGAATGAAGTATCCACACTTTGGTCTTCCTTCTTCTTGAGTTTCATGTGTTTTGCAAATTGTATCTTGGGTATTCTAAGTTTGTGGGCTAATATCCACTTATCAGTAAGTGCATATCATTTGTGTTCTTTTGTGATTGGGTTACCTCACTCAGGATGATATCCTCCAGATCCATCCATTTGCCTAATAATTTCATAAATTCATTCTTTTTAATTGCAGAGTAGTACTCCATTGTGGAAATGTACCACATTTTCTGTATCCATTCTTCTGTTGAGGGACATCTGGATTATTTCCAGCTTCTGGCTATTATAAGTAAGAATGATAATGACATAGTGGAGCATGTGTCCTTATTACAAGTTGGAAGATCTTCTGGGAATATGCCCAGGAGAGGTATTGCTGGATCTTCCCGTAGTAGTATGTCTAATATTCTGAGGAACCACCAAACTGATTTCCAGAATGCTTGTACCAGTTTGCAATTTACCAGCAATGGAGAAGTGGTCCTCTTTCTCCACATCCTCGCCAACATCTGCTGTCACCTGAAATTTTTTTTTCATTTTTTTATTAGATATTTTCTTTATTTACATTTCAAATGTTATCCCGAAATTCTCTTATACACTCCCCCAGCCCTGCTCCCCAACCCATCCACTCCTGCTTCCCGGCCCTGGCATTCTCCTGTACTGGGGTATATGATCTTCGCAAGACCAAGGGCCTCTCCTTCCATTGATGGCCAAAGAGGCCGTCTTCTGCTAGAGACAACTAGAGACACAACTAGAGACACGGTTCTGGGGGGTACTGGTTAGTTCATATTGTTGATCCTCCTCTTTAGCTCCTTGGGTACTTTCTCTAGCTCCTTCTTTAGGGGCCCTGTGTTCCGTACAATAGATGACTATGAGCATCCACTTCTGTATTTACCAGACACTGGCATAGCCTCACAAGAGATAGCTAATACCAGTGTCCTGTCAGCAAAATCTTGCTGGCATATGCAATAGTATCTGGGATTGGTGGTTGTATATGGGATGGATTCCCAGGTGGGACAGTCTCTGGATGCTCCTTTCTTCTGTCTCAGCTCCGAACTTTGTCTCCAAAGTAACTCCTTCCATGGGTATTTTGTACCCCATTCTAAGAAGGAATGAAGTATCCACACTTTGGTCTTGCAAATTGTATCTTGGGTAGTCTAAGTTTCTAGGTTAATATCCACTTATCAGTGAGTGCATATCATATGTGTTCTTTTGTGATTGGGTTATCTCACTCAGGATATCCTCCAGATCCACCCATTTGGCTAAGAATTTCATAAATTCATTCTTTTTAATCGCAGAGTAGTACTCCATCGGGTAAATGTAATACATTTTCTGTGTCCATTCCTCTGTAGAGGGACATCTGGGTTCTTTACAGCTTCTGGCTATTATAAGTAAGGCTGCTATGTACATAGTGGAGCATGTGT
>NC_034602.1:6180807-6181815 GCF_900095145.1 Mus pahari | reverse complement strand
TGGTTGGGAGACATTAATGACTGCTTCTATTTCTTTAGGGGATATGGGGCTCTTTCATTAATCTGATCATGATTTAACTTTGGTACCTGGTATCTGCGTAGAAAATTCTCCATTTCATCCAGGTTTTCAAGTTTTGTTGTGTACAGCCTTTTGTACTAGGATCTGATGATATTTTGGATTTCCTCAGGTTTTGTAGTTTTGTCTCCCTTTTCATTTCTGATTTTCTTAATTAGGATACTGTCCCTGTGCTCTCTAGTTAGTCTGGCTAAGAGACTGACAAATCTTGTTGATTTGCTCAAACAAAACAAAATAAACAAACAAACAAAAAAACCAAACAAACAGCTCCTGGTTTGGTTGATTCTTTGNATAGTTCTTTTTGTTTCCACTTGGTTGATTTCAGGCCTAAATTTGATTATTTCCTGCCATCTACTTCTCTTGTGTGAATTTGCTTCCTTCTGTTCTGGAGCTTCTAGGTGTGCTGTCAAGCTGTTAGTATGTGCTCTCTCTAGTTTCTTTTTGGTTGCACTCAGAACTATGAGTTTTCCTCTTAGGACTGCTTTCATTGTGTCCCATAAGTTTGGATATGTTGTGGCTTCGTTTTCATTTAACTCTAAAAAGTCTTTAATTTCTTTCTTTATTACTTCCTTGACCAAGTTATCATTGAATAGAATGTTGTTCAGCTTCCATGTGAATGTTGGCTTTCTATTATTTATGTTGTTACTGAAGATCAGCCTTACTCTGTTTTGATCTTATAGGATGCATGGGATAATTTCAATATTTTTGTATCTGTTGAGGCCTGTTTTGGAACTGATTATATGGTTAATTTTGGAGAAAGTACCATGAGTTGCTAAGAATAAGATATATCCCTTTGTTTTATGGTAAAATGTTCTGTAGATATCTGTTATATTCATTTGTTCCATAACTTCTTTTAATGTCTTTGTTTAATTTCTTTTTTTATTAGATATTTTCTTTATTTACATTTCAAATGCTATCCCGAAAGTTCCCTAT
>NC_034602.1:6162572-6179537 GCF_900095145.1 Mus pahari | reverse complement strand
AAAATGTTGGGTCCTGTGTATGTAGCCAGTTTGTTACTCTATGTCTTTTTATTGGGGAATTGAGTCCATTGATATAAGAGATATTAAGGAAAAGTAATTGNTNCTTCCTGTTATTTTTGTTGCTAGCGTAGGAATTCTGTTCTTGTGGCTGTCTTCTTTTAGGTTTGTTGAAGGATTAATTTCTTGCCTTTCTAGTGTGTCATTTCCCTCCTTGATTTGGAGTTTTCCCTTTATTATCCTTTAAAGGGCTGTATTTGTAGAAAGATATTGTAATACTTCTGTTTTCTCATGGAATACTTTGGTTTTTCCACCTATGGTAATTGAGAGTTTAGCTGGGTATAGTAGCCTGGGCCGGCATTTGTGTTCTCTTAGGGTCCATATAACATCTGTCCAGGATCTTCTGGCTTTCATAGTCTCTGGTGAGAAGTCTGGAGTAATTCTAATAGTTCTGCCTTTATATGTTACTTGACCTTTTTCCCTTACTGATTTCAATATTCTAATTTCATTTAGTGCATTTGTTTTTCTGATTATTATGTGTCAGGAGGAATTTCTTTTCTGGTCCCGTCTATTTGGAGTTCTGTAGACTTCTTGTACGTTCATGGACATCTCTTTCTTTAAGTTAGGCAAGTTTTTTTTTCTATAATTTTGTTGACGATATTTACTGGCCCTTTAATTTGAAAATCTTTATTCTCATCTGTACCTATTATCCTTAGGTTTGGTCTTCTCATTGTGTCCCTGATTTTCTGGATGTTTTGAGTTAGGATCTTTTTGCATTTTTGCATTTTCTTCAATTGTTGTGTCTATGTTTTCTATGGAATCTTCTGTACCTGAGATTCTCTCTTCCATCTCTTGTATTCTGTTGCTGATGTTTGCATCTATGTTTCCTGATTTCTTTCCTAGGATTTCTATCTCCAGAGTTGTCTCCCTTTGTGATTTCCTTTTTGCTTCTACTTCCCTTTTTATATCCTGGTTGGTTTTGTTCAATTCTTTCACCTGTTTGGTAGTGTTTTCCTGTTACTCTCTAAGGGTTTTTTGTGTTTCCTCTTCAAGGGCTTCTAGCTGTTTACCAGTGTTCTCTTGTATTTCTTTAAGGGAATTACTTATTTCCTTCTTAAAGTCCTCCATCATTATCATGAGAAGTGACCTTAGATCCATATCCTACTTTTCTTGTGTGATGGTGTATACAGGACTTGCTATGGTGGGAGAGTTTGTTTCTGATCATGCCAAGTAACCTTAGTTTCTGTTGCTTCTTTTCTTATGCTTGCTTCCTGCCATCTACTTATCTTAAGTGTTTGCTTCCCTCAATATATCTGATTGGAGCTTGTCCTTCCTATAATCCCAGTTGATTCAGGACTCCTCAGAGTCCAGGTTTCTCTGTGATACTGTGTTTCTGGGCTTCTGTGAACCTGAGATTCTGGGTGTGTCATTGTTCTTGGTAGTCAAGCTTCCTCTGAGTCCCTGAGTTCCTGGTGTGACCAAGCTCCTGTTATCTTATGATCCTGTAATCTTAAGATCCTTGGTGTGTTACAGCGGCTGGAATTGGTGTCTCCTCTGTGGTCTGTGGGGCTGTCTGGTGTGTTTGATACCAAGGTATACCAGCACCAATCAGAAGGAACCCGAGTTGCTGGTCAGGCAGGGCTCCAGTGTCCTTGCTCCTGCTTTCACAGGCCCATCACAATTGGTTTGGAACACATGTTGTGTTCCCGTCACCAGTGATTCTAAGATCATGTAGAGAGACCTCTGCGAACCGTAGGTTTATCTACCAAGTCCGCACCAAAGGTGACCAGGATCTGGTGTGGACTGGAAGGGACTTGAGCCCCTGGTCAGGCAGGTTTTCTGCTTCCCTGCTGCTGGCACAGGCCTGGTGTGATTGGATTGGAACTTACGTTGTGTTCCACTCACCAGTGATCCTAAGATCATGTAAAGAGTCCTATGGGGACTGTGGGACTGTCTGCTGAGTTCATGCCCAAGGTGACCCCAACTCTTTCTTCTTTAAGTTGCTTTTGGTCATGGTTTTTATCATAGAAATGGAAAAAGCAAGAATTTTCTCAGAACAACATCAATAAGCCTATGCTGAATAATTACCATTACTAGAAATCATATCAAGCACCATTAATTAAACTATTACTCTATCCATTGTATAAATTCTGTGTTTTGTGATTTCTGTGTACTTTTTAAAAAACAGAGTCTTCATTAGAATCATGGTTTATATTTTTATTATGTTCTTTTATAAGTGAAGACATTAAAATACAGAGTGAATGAATTATCTACATGGTAAGTGGCAGAGGTGATATTCACAACAAATGTATGAATCTTCCTGGACTCAGTTTTCTATGGCCCCTATAGTCACACCTGAGCAAGAAATTGGGCTCTGACATGCTGTGCTTGTCAGCCGTGAGGATCTGAGGCCACTCATGGTAAGACATAGATATATAGGCACAAATTCATCTTCTACCCTTGGACAAGGGTACCCACTTATCTCTTTTAGAAGATGGGTTTGGGGAAAGAGTTGAATGATAATCAAATGGCTACTGTATAAGGCATCTGGAAATAAAGCACGTATCAAGGGTTTAGAAGCTCCAACTTTCCAGTGGAAGTGCTTGCCCAGGGAGGTGCAGCTGGTTGGGGAAACTCAGAGGGATGGGAGCTGCTCATACAAAGTCTCTAAGAGGCCATGGGGATCTGGAGCTCAGCAGTCATGGCTATTTCTGCAGACTTTCTGGGAAAATAATTGCTAATGGGTGAGCTCCAGGTTTAATTTCCTCTTAGGCTAATTGGACTCTGATCATGAACACCCTAAAGAAGTGCTCTTTGGCAAGGCTGCTGGGTACCCTGCACAGGGGTGTCTACCTTGCAATGACTGCCCAGTAGGAGCAGTTGAGGATCATGAGACGGTAAGAGCTTACCATGGGCTTGAATCCAGTGCCTATTATCTTTCAGAATAAGATGTCTGAGTCGGCTGGGTTTTATTCTGGCTGTGACATGATGCTTGGCAGAAACAATGTAAGGGAACATTTAACTTGTTCATCTGTTCATGGTTTTGGAGATCTGACCATTATGGCAGAGAGGGCGTGGTGGAAAAATCATAGCATCCTGAAAAGGAAAGGAGAGAAGGGGAGGGGAGGGGAAAGGAGGAGGGGAAGGGAGGAGGGGAGGGGGAGGGAAGGAGAGGGGAGGGGAGAGAATTCTTGTGCTAGCAAGAATGCTGTTGGGCCCCCATCTGTGCAATGTGATAGTGCTGCCCACATTCAGGGTGGTTTCCCTTTTATAGCTCATCTTTTCTGGAAAAGCTCATCAGGACACTCCTAGGAATGGGCTTTATCAATTTCCTAGGTGCTGCTTAATCAAATCAAGCTGGAAAATAAAAATGAAGTTTACGTGTCATAAAGGGCTACCAGGGATCTGGCAGAGAGCGCAGCCACCTGGAGTTCCTAGGAAAACCAGAGTCCTATTCATGGTTGTACTTTGAGTTTTTAAAAAATGAACAAAGAAAACAAATGACACGCAGATTCTTACAGACAAAAACTACTTTTCAGCAAACACCCTAGATATCTAAGATGGAAATGAATATCTGTCAATCCAGTCCACTAGTAACGAGGTAATTTAAAAGGGTTAATTTATGCTGAGAAGTGTGCTGGTTACTTCACAGGAGAAAACAACAGTGCGCTATGTGACTGTTCAAACTGCTTAACTTCCCAGAGTCTCAGTTTCCATGTACTTCCTGCTTCTCAGGACTTCTGAGAAGATTAAATAAGACAATTCATGTCATTGGTTTAGTACCATCAACGTTGGGAAGGCTTTCTAAAAACAGGGTTCCTTTTAATTCTCCAGTGAGAAGAACCAACAAGCTTTGCCTGTTTAGTCACACAGTGCTTGGTTGCCGTCTCAAGTCGTTGTTCAGGTGCTGAGTTATGTTTCTCAGGAAGACATTAATAATGTTGTTAGGAAAACAGGTGAACTTCCTTTATGAAGTTTTAAAATGAACGTGATGCCCACAGGTCCAGATTCAGCAACCTCTACTAGGTCAGCACAGTAAGCAGGCTTCTTTGCTCCCCACCCCACAAGGCTGTGAGATGTCCTTCCCATTCACACTGTCTGAGCCACCTGGATACCACAGCTATGGCCTGAGCATCCATCCTGGGTTATAAACATGAGAAATTTGATGAACATCAAAATGGTGGAGCAGTATACTCTCCTATCTTCCTGCAGATTCAGTGCAGGCTCCAGTGAGTTAATAGCTGAAGTTCCTGTACCTAACAGTTCATGTGTATGGTGCTTGCATGGCTGTGTGTGTGTGTGTGTGTGTGTGTGTGTGTGTGTGTGTGTATACGTGCATGCCTGTGGGCACAAATGCACTTGCATGTGTGTATGAGTGTGTGAGTGTGTCTCTGTGTGCATGCATGTATGTATGTGTACCTGTGTCTCTGAGTATGCATGTGTGATTATGTCTCTCTGTGTGCATGTGTGTGTGGCATATAAATTGTTTCTTCTATATTTTAAAAATATACTTAAATAAAACACTTTTCTTTGCTCATAATGATCAAAATGTCCAAAGTAGTGCTTAAAATACATTTTGAGAAAACAGGACTTGCATCTGAAAACATGGTTGGTGAAAAGTACAACTGTGTGGAGAGGCTTAATTCTTCTTTTTTTCCCTTCTCCTAAGCAAATGCTCCAGAAAGTTCATTTTATATCAGAGCAGCCTTTTTCTCGAACCTGTTTTAAAGTTAATTATCAAAAGATCGTATCTTCTCTCTCTTGCCTATGGATCCCTGCTGGGTTTGTTGTTTAGCTTTCCTTGGGAAAGAGTCGCTCTATGGAAGATCATTGACATGATGTCACAGTCCAGGGACTCTAAGCTTCCTAGCTAATCAGCTTAGAACATCAGTACCTCCTTAATGTGGGATTGGGGACCTTCTGGATGCAGGGCAGGATGCTGCACTAGTCTGCAAGCACATCACTTTATTTCTTCTGCTTTAAGCAAGAATAATTTGCCTTTTTTCTCTCATCTTTCTCCCTTGTTGTTTTGCCCCTGAAAACCATGCAGCCAGAGCAACCTCGAGGGTGGACACTAAATCTTCTGATGCAGGCAGAGCAGTGATAACATCTGAACTGAGGGTGCTTTTACAGGGCATGCTTGACAGATGTAGTGGGGCCTTTTAGGATTTAGTGCTGGAGCGTATCTATTACCGTATCTATTACCGAGCTGCAGCACAGCTTGGCAGGAGCTGTGTGGTAATCTCCCATGAATTTGCTCTGACTTATCTGAGTGCCTGAGCAGGTTGCTACGGGACTCCGGGGCTCTATGGCCATTTGGGAAGAGGCAGACCTTCCAAGGGCGACTCTTTGAACTTCCCTTCTGCAGGGGCACATTTCTGGAGTAGGATTCTCCTGTTCTGGAACTTACAACTCCTTTAGCCTTTAAAGGTGTGATGTAGAGCTTACTTTTACCACCTTCCCTGTCCCTTAGCTCCTTAGAATTTCAAGGGACCAAATGTAATTTCTAACATGGTTACTAGGGCAAAAGTGATGGCCTTATGGAGCAGCAGCCTGTTAGGGGCTGTGACGGCCAAGGAGATCCCATGCTTTCAGGGATTGCTGCTTTTCTCTCTTCCTCTGTCTATTCCTTCCTTCCTTCTACCCCTCTCTTCTCATCCTCTGTCTCTTTCTTTCCTCTTAGTTCCTCACCCCTTCTTGTTCTTCCTCCTTTGTTATCCCCCTACTTCCCCACCTCTGATCTCCATGCATTTTCCCTTTCATTTATGCTCCGTTCACCTTTCTTTTCTGGCTCTACCACCTGCCCCTTTCTCAGTAGGACCGGACCAACACTCCAGCATTTTCCCTGGCTCCTGCCCCAAGAGTCTCATTTGGTTCTAAAAGGGTGTTCTATCGGACAACCAAACTCCTCTGTTTCAACAACCACCTTGACATTTTAGAAAAATACCACAATTGATCACAAACACCAAATTGTTTAGATCGCAGATTAAAGTTTAATTTTTGAGTTTTGCTGTAGGGTTAGAATTAGCTCCAGAGCATGTGCCACATAGGAGGCGCTGTAATTTGTTTTAAGGATAAGGCCTTCAGGCAGCTGTGCATAAAATGAGTGTGATTCCTTATTCCCGTGGTTGGTTTTTGATTGGGAGTGCAATTAGATTTTTTTTTTTTTTAACTCAGAAGCACATACAGTCAGAGCAAAGATAATACCATGAATGCATTTGTTGTTCACCGAGTTCTAATACAGACAGTGTCATACCTTCTGCAACGACAGTAAACGTTCCTTTTCAGTTTAAATCTGCTGTGTTGATAGACCCTTCACGTGTTTATGGTGGCACTGAGATTTCAGTGATGAGTTTTAATGTCCTTCACAGAGATGTGGAAATGCTTATTTTTTCTTCATAGAATAGAATCTTTAGAAAGCATGTCCTGGTAAAGCAGTGGCCTCTCTCTATCCTCTATGGTGGCCCAGTTGGTTCTTCTGGAGAGAATTTCACTTCTCAGTGCTATGCAGTAGTCCTGCCACAGAAAACAGTAGGAAGGTGGGGTTTCTGATTGATGGCTGCCATCACACCAGTTCTGCAGTGACTCTGAGGGCACCAGTGTCCACAGTATCCTTCCTTAAACCATGACTGGTGTGAAGGGACACTCTCACTCTTGCCCACTCTCCCTCCCCCTCTCTCATTCTCTCTCTTCCCCTGTCTCTTCCCCTATCTGTCTAATCTCTCCCACTGTGTTGATTTAGGGCTTCCTAAAGTAACAGGCTACATGGTTTGTTTTGGGGAAAGACTAATATCACCAAGGTTGGTTAATAAGGTACACACCTTCCCTATGCTTTTGTGTCTTCAAATACATCTCATGGACTATTTGGTTCTACTTTCAGAAGGACATGTGAGACAATCCAGTGAACCATCCCTTGCAGTTCCTCTCATGCCCATGCTAGCAAGCTTACCAACATACACACCAAGCCTCTTCTAGCAAACAAGGCAAATGGCCACCACTGGAATTTTTGATTCTACCTTAGAAAATGACAGTTTTAGAATTCAGTCAAACAGGTGCCCCGTGTGTTAGACTCAGACAGCTTTACTTGCTTAGGATGAATATTTCAGTTGGTGGTATAGTCAGAGAGCATGCGAGCCACAAAGTATGCGACTGGCCAAGCCACACAGGCTACTTAAGAGATGAGCATGGATCTGTGAATTAGCTCTCTGTACCCTGTCAGGGTCTGACACTGGTGTGAACTATGACTGGCTTGTTGAAGACTCTCATATTATTATAGCCTTTTCTTTGGAAATAAACCCTTGGTACTTCCTTTGTCCTCAAGGCCTCTTTTCTCGATGCAGCAATCCCTAAAGTTTCTCTCCTTTTACCTGCCTCCTCCAAATTTTCCTAGATTTCAGTAAATATCATGATTTCTGGCATCTGATTCTTTCTAAAGATGTTTAAACTTTTAATTAAATTAGCCCATTTCTCAACCTTCCTTTCCTCCTTCTATACACTTCCATATGTCCTTCCTTGATTGCTTTTACATACATACATGTATTTACAAATACATTTCTGAATGCACGAATACACCTGGCTCAGTCCGTACAGTGTTCCTCATGCTTTCAGGGCTGATCATTTGGTGCTAGATAACCAACTGGTTTACCCTTCCCTGGGGAAGAGTATTTCTTCTGTTCCCGTAGTTGCCTGCCATCCAATTCATTTAAATTCTCTCCTGAATTTTCCTGTAGACACAAACTGTTTATACACTCTCCCTTTTTGAAAACTTAGTCACCTTTCTTTGCAAATTATTTTTCCACTTAATATAGTTTAGCTACATTTTCAATGTCAGTGTCTACAAAGTCACTCTACCTAGTGTTCTTGTGTTTGCTTATAATAATGTGACAGTGCCTCAATGTTGGATATTTGGTAAATTTCAGTATCGAACTATAGTTATCATCTCTCATCACTATGTCCAAATATTTTTATACTTACTTGATTATCTCTATAGAATACATTCTTAGAAGCAGACTAGATGACTCTAGAAATATTTAAAAGCATGTGTGCATGCATGTGTGCATGCGTGCATGTGTGTGTGTGTGTGTGTGTGTGTGTGTGTGTTCTTGTGCATGTGGTAGGGCATTCAGTGTATGTCTGTGGAGGCCAGAGGTCCGTACCTGGCATCTATCTTAATCACTTCTCAGCTTATCTTCTGATATAGAATCTCTCACTGAACCAGGAGCTCAACTGATTGGGCTAGATTGTTGAGTAAGTGCCAGAGATCTGCCTGTTTCTGGACTGCAGGCACACTTCTGTACCTGGTCTTTCAGATGAGTGCTGGACTCTGGACTTAGCCTTAATGTTAGCGAAGCAAATACTATAACTGAGTTTTCTTATTAGCCCCAATTTAAAAAAATTAAGACTTTTGAATAGTTTTGTTAAATTATAAAACTGAATAGTTACACAAATTCATACTTTCCCAATTGTTTTATCCTGAGACTTTCTACGTTGTCAGTTTCAAAATATAAGTCAACGCTGAGAGATGGAATTTTCTGTTTCATTGCTGTAATTCCTGTCCTTCTGGGTTTTCCTGGTGCTTCCTGATGATGGGTATTTGGTGTGAATAGTTGTCTGGTTTGTGTGATGTTATTTCTGTACTTCGGAGCAGGGAAGAAATGGGAGGTGTAGTATTGGGATGTGGTAAGTGTTACATAATCTTTGTTCACTTTAATTCACATAAATATGTTAAAGAGCAGACTAGAGAGATTCATCTCTTTCATAGAATGGGACAGCTCAAAAATTTAAAGAAAATTTGAGAAAAGGATTAAAAATAAATGAAATACTGCTCACTATAAATAGAAATTTTTAAGAAATAAAATGGAGTAAGTTTGATGATTGCGAGCCAGAGCAATCTGTCATGTATGGCTAGAGGTAGGACCTCTTGGGAAAATAATTTGCTTCTATTTTACAAGTTGACACTGGCCCATCCTACTTTTCCAGAGAACATGTTTCTAGAAAACCTTCTGCAAATATTCATGACTATTTCTAGTTGCTGCTCTCATAATGATAGAGAAACTTGAAATGATGTGAATGCCTATCAACAAAATGAGGAATTGCACTGGTCTATGGTAGGAGGGAATCAATGTTACAAGACAGATAAACCTTTTTAAAAATGATGCTGATATTCAGTTCTAGAAATCTATGTCCATATGATACTATTTTATAGCTCTTTAGAACAAGAACAAAATGTCTAAGGTTAAGTACATCTGTAATACACTAAAGGGGGCAAATTGAGTCTGTGATTGTGCTTATAGGGTGATGGAAAGGAAATGGGAGATGCATCAAAGTTCATGTGCATATCCTGAGTTCCACAGGTACTCTTGCAAGATTATGTACCGTGCATGTGAGATAGTCATACATTTTATGACTTTAGAAAATTAACATAAAGAATAAAGCCAAAGTCAATGCTAGTGGCAAGGGGATGGGGTTAATTCTTAGGAAAAGAAAAATTCTGTGTTTTTGCCTTGAAGCCATTTCTTGACTGTCATATCTGTCCATTTTCTAAATAACCACCACTCTAATGCTCTTCTCCAAAGTCATTAGTGGAAATATATATCAATGGAAAAGTGTTCAGGGTAGTTTTCCAGCATGCTTGGCACCCTCCAGTACCATAATGATGTCTCCTCTGTCAAGTGCTGTGATTTGACTGGTCACTGATATCTTCCTTACCATCCTGACTGACACTATTCCTCGTCTCTGTGCTGGCTGCATAGGTGGCTTTTGGAAGTCATAAAGACAAAGTTGGTTTCTCTCTCTCTCTCTCTCTCTCTCTCTCTCTCTCTCTCTCTCTCTCACACACACACACACACACACACACACACACACACACAGACACACAGACACACACAGACACACACATCATTTCATATATGATTCTACATGTCTTTTTCTATTCTCAATTCCCACCCTAAGGTCAAGATTTAAGAAGAAGAGTTTTTTTAGTTTTATTATTTATTTATTTTTTAAATATCTCCTTATCAGTGAATGCATACCATGTGTGTTCTTTTGTGATTGGGCTACCTCACTCAGGATGATATTTTCTAGTTTCATCCATTTGCCTAAGAATTTCATGAAGTCATTGTTTTTAATAGCTGAGTAGTACTACATTGTGTAAATGTACCACATTTTCTGCATCCATTCCTCTGTTGAGGGACATCTGGGTTCTTTCCAGCTTCTGGCAATAATAAACAAGGCAGTTATGAATATAAGTGGACCATGTGTCCTTATTACATGTTGGAGCATCTTCTGGGTATATGCCCAGGAGTGGAATAGCTGGTTCCTCAGGTAGAACTATGTCCAATTTTCTGAGGAACTGCCAGACTGATTTCCAGTGTGGCTTTATCAGCTTGCAATCCCACCAACAATGGAACAATGTTCATCTTTCTCCACATCCTTGCCAGCATCTGCTGTCACCTGAATGTTTGATCTTAGCCATCTGACTGGTGTGAGGTAGAATCTCAGGGTTGTTTTGATTTGCATTTCTTTGATGACTAAGGATATTGGACACTTCTTTAGGTGTTTCTCAGCTCTTTGAGTTTCCTTATTTGGGAATTCTGTTTAGCTCTGTTCCCCATTTTTAATAGGGTTATTTGGTTCTCTGACGTCTAACTTCTTGAGTTCTTTGTATATACTGGATATTAACCGTCTATTAGATGTAGGGTTGGTAAAGATTTTTTCCCAATCTGTTGGTTGCTGTTTTGTCTTATTGACAGTTTCCTTTGTCTTACAGAAACTTTGCAATTTTATGAAGCCCCATTTGTTGATTCTTGATCTTACAGCACAAGCCATTGCTGTTCTGTTCAGGAATTTTCCCCCTGTGCCCATATCTTGTCCTACTGACAGTGTCCTTTGCCTAATTCACAGACCCCGAGAAGCACAAGAAGAAGGAAGAACAAAGTGTGGATGCTTTGGTTCTTCGTAGAAGGGGAATCAAAATACTCATGGGAGGAAATATGGAGACAAAGTTTGAAGCAGAGACTGAAGGAAAGGTCATCCAAAGACTGCCCTACCTGGGGATCCATCCCATATACAGTCACCAAACCCTGACACTATTGTGGATACCAAGAAGTGCTTGCTGACAGGATCCTGATATAGCTGTCTCCTGAGAGGCTCTGCCAGAGCCTGACCAATACAGGGGCAGATGCTTGCAGTCAACCATTTGACTGAGCTCTGGGTCTCCAATGGAGGAGTTAGAGAAAGGACTAAAGGAGCTGAGGGGGTTTGCAACCCCATAGGAAGATCAATAATATCAATAAACCAGACGCCCCAGAGCTTCCAGGGACTACTTTCTGAATAGGCCTATCTTATCAATAATGTTAGGTCACTTCCTATTTGTGAATATCTAAAATGGTTAGCATTGTTTTGGTGATCTTCTTTCTTGCTTGTGCTAGAGCAACTGGAGTCACTTTAGTCCTCTGGGGTTGGAGCTTTGGATAGTGTCTTTAGATAGTCTTGGTTGGAGGATGAGGGAAGACATACCACTGAGCATCCTATAATGCACAATGCAATACATAACAAAGAAATATCTGACTTAAAAGACCATTGCTGCTGAGTTGTGAAGTTCTAGCTAGGAAGGCTTTTACCTTTCCATTTGTAGGCAAAGTCCTCCTGGTGCCTGAAGACTTGGTGCCTGAAGTACTGATAAGTGTTTTCTCTTAAAGACTGGCCTATTGGACAGAATATGGAAACACCAAAGAAGCAGAGGATGGCTAAATTTGCCTCTATCACATAGACTTGGATTGGTGGCTCATGTTCTACAGGTTTTGGTTGACTATCTCACAGCAGGAACTTGGCTGAGTTCTCTTCCGCCAATTGGGCTTGTGACTTCTACTGATTTGATTTGGTCTTCCACAAAACTTCTTATAAAATGGGTATGTCATAAAATAAAAAACCCTAATGAATTGATTGCTAATAAAGTTGAAAATATTGGCCACCAAGACTAGCTGTGAGAAGCATATATCTTACAGGTGAGAAGGGTATACTAGGAGTAGGCCTGGAGGATATTAGCTCTTTCCTAAGCCTTCAATTCTTGTGGATTTACAGGGGTTTGGTCTATGAGGGGTCATTCCAATGAATTTTTTATTTGTAGGAAAAGAAATGGAGACTCACAGGAGTTGAACATTTATCCAAGTTTCATAGCAGGTTCCTGGCAGACCTGAAGCAATAAATCCATCTTTGTGCTTTCTCTTCACATAGTTGCTCAGTAAGCTATTTTTTAAGGATCTACTCAGAACAGCCCCATATAAAGGGCTCATGATTTATACGAAGGATGTATGTGATTCTATGTTTGTGAGCATGCATGTGTTTATATGTGCATGTCATTGTGCTGAATGTCAGAAATGAGGATGATTGATATCCCCTGACCTGTTCCTGACCCTCAACAGGAGAAGTTAGGTCCCTGTCTTCTAGCAGGCTAGCACAACCTGTTCTGTACTTCCCAGGGTTGTGAGTTTAACAGCTATCTTCCATTCTAGCTTTGAGATGTCAAGAACTAATTTATTTTTGTTCAAGGAGTACAAAATATTCCTCAGCAATGGTTCTCTATGAATAAGTAAATGTTAAATTACAAAGTAAGGATGGTCATTTTAGGCTCAAGTATCATGCTAATAACTCAGCAATCCCAGGGTGCTCAAAACTGGGGCAGTATGGCTGATAGGGCAAATGTTCCTTTATTTGAGCTGTTGTGAGACCTGAGGGCATTGATGGTGGGCAGTATGATGAATAGGCACTCCCCTTTCACACTGAAATGCTTTTATTGTGGGTGTCATTGATATCCATATTTTCCATACAAGGACAGTGTCTGAACAATCTTCCCAAAGCTCATTACATGGAAGATGAGATAGCTCATTATCCTGAAAATTCTTCTATAGTGACTCGTAATAAGGGTAGTTAAGTTCAGAGTGTCCACTATCCTTCAAAATCTTACTCTCATTGAAGTCTAATCCAACATTATTTCTATATACCATTATTTCTTCCTTATCTGGCCTGGGGATGAAAAGCATTCGGGGCATTAACAGAGATGTCAGATTCAACTTGAGCTGGGTGACTCCAGCTCAATAAGAGATCTTGAGTTGTGTGGTCCAGTTCAATAAGAGATCTCTTCTGATGGATTCTTGGGGTTTCCATGTATATAGACCATGAGTCTCTGCTGTATAGACAACACCAAAAGAAAAATAGCATTGAGGATGCGGAAGGCATGGCTGTCCTATTTGGAAGCAGCTGAAAGAAAAGAAGAAGGTAAGAAGGAGCTTACCCTCAAAGTCACCTGTTCTTCCACAGTCCCAGGGCCACCAGGATCACCCTTTTTGGATACTTATTAGATTTTTTTGGTTCTTATATTTTGTTTTGATCCCCCTCTGTGTCATGAGCACGCCCTTATCATGGATTCCCTTTCAACTCCTTGATCTGCTGTTGGTCCTTACCACAGCCCTTTGTGCACATTTGTAAAACTACAGCTCAGAATCCCAGTCTGTTCTGCAATACGTTGTCAAGTCCCCACTCTTCTGGAAGGCCTCTCAGAGGCAGAGCTAGGGTTAGGAGGCCAGGCAGCATTACTTCCAATTTTCCATGAGAGCATCTGAGAGTGGGAAGATAGTGGTGCTTACAGCCAGCACCATAGCCTTTTCACTGTATTATAGCCACACGTGACACTTATCTAGTGCTTATTATGTAGCAGGCAAGGTTTATTCAAGCTTTATTTTAGCTAATTTTGCCACCATCCTTTGAGATAGGTGTTATATTATCCTGCTCTTACAGAAATATGAGGCACACAGAGAACAGATAATTTGTTCAAGGTCATTTAACTAGTCAGGAGTGGGACTGTGATTTAAGACCAAGCAGTCTGACCTCAGAGCTGTGGCATAATGTTAAGCTGCCATTTAGTGGAGGAGAACTGGCCCAGGTTTGGGTTTGTCTCATTTTCACTGTTGGACTTTGGGCAGCAAATGAGTTTGTTCTTTTTTTTTTTTTTTTGAGTATCAGTGGTTTCATTTTTAAATTAAGGACAACAAATGGACAGATGTCATGGTTTTGGAGACTATTCATGAATGCTACTGTTGAACTCTAATCCTTATATAAAGCTAAGATTCTGCTGTTCTGGCTCTAGTTCCCTGCTCATGGCTCTGTCCACTGAGTAGCATTTTGCATCCATGTGTGGCAGACATGAAGCCATTTGTGTTACTGAGATTGTTCTGTGCCATCCACTCTGATCTTGTCTCTGCTTACCATTCAAGCGGCATACACATTCATAGTTGCACTTGGTCCTCATCAGTACTATGGCCTTGCCTCGACTCAAGTCTGCATTTCCATACTTTCATCCTTCTGATAGAACATTCTGCTTTCTTAGCAACCCAGTACAACATGCTTCCACCTTGGTGGGGCTCTTGATGCCTTGACATGATGCTTTTTCACTGGTCATGGCCTCTTCCATCTTAGAGTTGCTATTAATGACGAAAACATACATCTCTGTTTACTGAGCTCTCTTCTCGCATCTGCGGTTTCCCTTGACTTCTCCTATCAAAGCCCTGACTATCTTCCTGTCCCAGGTTCACTCCTAGGTTACTAACTGTAGCTGGAGAAATCCCTCAACTCTGATGGCTTTTCATTGATGAAGACAAGTCTTAGTATCACCATTTTCTCTTGTTGCTTTTATGACTTTATTTTCCCTGTCTTCCAGACAATGATTCTGACTTCTTTTCCTTCCCAAACACCAGCAGTCCATCTTACTCTTTCCTTCACCAAAAAGATCTCCTTTCTCATTTTTCCTGAGACAAACAGATGCCACGGCTGAGAATTACTTCTGTGTATTACCACGTAGGCCAACCTACCTGCACGAGAGGACACTTCTCATCCATCTAAGTGGGTTCTGCCTGCCTCTGGCTCTATGGAGCACAACCATGTGCTCATTACATGCCAGCCTGTCCTATTGTGCTAATATGCAAGGTCCTTTACGCCTGGGGGGGGGGTCTTCAGCCCTAGTGTTTCCTTATCTCCAGATCCACCCTCTTGAAACAATTGCCTGGTACTTCTCTATCTAGTTCTAAGCCTGGTTACATTACCTTCTGAACACAGTTTTCCTGACAACCCTATTTAAAATAGTGCCTCTTCTTTCATATTACCACTGTCTCCATCCCCTGCTCTATTTCAAATTTCTATCTGAAAATAACCATTATTTACTTGTTTACTTCTGTTTTTCCTAGGAGAATGTACGCAACTTAAGAGTATGGTACTCAAATGTTTGTTATGTTATTTGCATCTGGCTTAAAATTACCTATCAGGTAGTAGGGGCCTCAATCTGATGAGCAAATGCTTGCAGAAACAAAAGTCTGATCATCTGCATGATCTTAGATAAGTTGTTTTATAACTGTTGCCCTTTGTTTTCTATAAGGTAATGTCCTGGTCATTTCCTGTTGCTATGATAAAACTGAGCAAAAGCATCCTGGGGAGGTGGAAACACATGTTTTTTGTTTCATTGTTGGCTTAAATGTCTCAATCAGTGTGTCACTGAAGAAAGTCAGGGTAGGAACTCAAATGGTAACAGTGGAAGGATGCTGCTTATTGGGTTGCCTCCTCTGGCTACCATGCTTATACAGCCTGGAATCACCCAATCAGGGATGGCATCACCCACAGTGGCATAAGCTAATCTATATGAATTAGAAATCAAGACCGTGCCCCACAACAAGTCCACAGGTCGGTCTGGTAGCAACAATCACTAATTTGAGATTTTTTTTCTTCTCAAGTATGTCTAGTTCTGTGTTGAGTTGACAACAACTGAGCGTCCCAGGTAGATAGGATGCCCACTGACAGGAAGGGATGTCTGTTCCAGGTTCTGTTCTTCCTGAATAATGAATATCAGAGTAGACCCAAGACATCGTCTCTCACCTAGCTATTGACTTAGTTTGTAGGGTTTTAAAAGCATTTTTACCACTATCCCTGGGTGAGCAGTGCAAGCCCAAGACGATTCCCACTTGGTGCTATGTGGCCAGGGTGGGTAAAGCATGTCAGGGACAGCCTGCCACTTGGTGCAGGTTGGGCAAAGCACACCTGAGATGACCTCAGACACCCAGAAGCGGTGATGCTGCCAAGGGCCCGGGTAGATAATGGCCCTGCAGCATTGGGGTTCTGTTACCACCAAAGACCATGAAGATGCTCTGAGCTGATTCTGTGGTTGTATTGATGTCTGAGGGCTGTGCAGAGATGACCTTGCCCCTCGCCTGTTGCAGCACTTGGGAGAGTGACACCACTTCTCACCTGGATAGCACAGTAGAGGTGACCCTGGTGGTGTGGGCACCTGGTGATTTGGACCTAATAATGTGTGCATGGGAGAGATGGCCGCGCCCCTTGCCTGGGCAGTGATGTTGAGCTGGCCCCACCCTTCACCAACTGAAGCACTCAGAAAATCAGGCTCTGCGAATCACTTGGGAGGCACAGTAGAGCTGACCTTGGTGGTATAGATTTGGGAAAGCTAGTTCTGAGGGCATGAGAGCAGGTGAGCAGACCCCAACCCTTGCCTAGTCAGTGTTGGCAAGCTTGCCCAATCATGTGAGCATGGAAAAGTTGTCAGGTTGATCAACTCAGCTTGCTACCCAGGCCCTGCTCCAGTGCTTTGAGTTGGCACTGACTCTGTCTGTAAAGGGGCTTGTCCTCCAGATCTAAAGCTGTAGGACCTCCATGTAATAAGGCAACAACAGAATATCCAAGAGGAGTCCCAGTGAGGAGCCAATATTGCTAGTGTAGCAGAAGACAGAAATCTCTAATCAGACCAATGACTCACTGCAAAGGTCTTTTGCAAGAAAAGCTATTAGGGCAAAAGGGTATAGTGTCACACACCATGACACACTACAGCTTTCTTCTTCTTCTTTTTTTATTAGATATTTTCTTTATTTACATTTCAAATGCTATCCCGAAAGTTTCCTATACCCACCCCCACCC
>NC_034602.1:6161663-6162561 GCF_900095145.1 Mus pahari | reverse complement strand
CCTCCTTGTCTTTTTTGATAACTTTGGTTTGGAAGTCAATTTTATTTGATATGAGAATGGCTACTCCAGCTTGTTTCTTTGGACCACTTGCTTGGAAAACTGTTTTCCGGCCTTTTACTCTGAGGTAGTTTCTGTCTTTTTCCCTGAGGTGGATTTCCTGTAAGCAGCAAAATGTTGGGTCCTGTTTGTGTAGCCAGTCTATTTGTCTACGTTTTTTATTGGGGAACTGAGTCCATTGATGTTAAGAGAAATTAAAGAAAAGTAATTGCCTCCTGTTATTTTTGTTGTTNAAGTTGGGATTCTGTTCTTGTGGCTGTCTTCTTTTAGGTTTGTTGAAGGATTATTTTCTTGATTTTTCTAGGGTGTAGTTTCCATCCTTGTTTTGATGTTTTCCCTGTATTATCCTTTGAAGGGCTGGATTCGTGAATAGATATTGTGTGAATTTGGTTTTGTCATGGAATACTTTGGTTTCTCCATCTATGGTAATTGAGATTTTGCTGGGTATCGTAGCCTGGGCTGACATTTGTGTTCTCTTAGGTTCTGCATAACATCTGTCCAGGATCTTCTGGCTTTCATAGTCTCTGGTGAGAAGTCTGGTGTAATTCTAATAGGCCTGCCTTAATATGTTACTAGACCCTTTTCCCTTACTGCTTTTAATATTCTATCTTTATTTAGTGCATTTGTTTTTCTGATTATTATATGTCAGGAGGAATTTCTTTTCTGGTCCATTCTATTTGGAGTTCTGTATGCTTTTTGTATATTCATGGACATCTCTTTCTTTAGGTTAGGGAAGTTTTCTTCTATAATTTTGTTGAAGGTATTTACTGGCTCTTTAAGTTGAAAATCTTCATTCTCATGTATTCTATTATCTGTAGGTTTGGTCTTCTCATTGTGTCCT
>NC_034602.1:6135158-6161196 GCF_900095145.1 Mus pahari | reverse complement strand
GCAGTGTTCTCCTGTATTTCTTTAAGTGAGTTATTAATGCCCTTCTTAAAATCTTCTACTACCATCATGAGATATGTCTTTAAATCCTAGTCTTCCTTTTTGGGTATGTTGGCATATCCAAGACTGGCTGAAGTTGGAGTGCTGGGTTCTGATGATGGTGAGTGGTCTTGGTTTATGTTAGTAATATTCTTACATTTGCCTTTCACTATTTGGTAATCTCTGGCCTTAGTTGTTAAAGTTGTCTCTGGTTGGAGATTGTTCCTCCTGTGATCCTGTTAGCCTCTGTCAGCAGTCCCGGGAGTCCAGCTCTCTCCTGAGTCTCAGTGGTCAGAGTACGCTCTGCAGGCAAGCTCTCCTCTTGCAGGGAAGGTGCACAGAGGTCTGACTTTCAGACCTGCCTCCTGGCTGAAGACGTCGGCCCGAAATGGGGCCTGTCCCAGAAGACGTGTCACCTCTGCAGTTTGCACACTCACCTGCAAAGACTAGTCTCCGAGGGACCCTGGACACAATATGGCTTTCTTACCTGCTCTGGAGGACAGAGCCCTCCCAGGTGGCTACCTCTCCTCTGGCAGGGAAGGTACCCAGGTGTCCAGAGCCCGAAACAGGACTGTCCCAGAAGCTGTGTTGCTTTTGCCTGTCCCAGAAGCTGTGTAGCTTCTGCAGTCCGCACTCTGAACTGCACAGACAGGAACCTGGGTGACCTGGAGCTCAGGCAGTGAGAACCCTCCCGGGGGGACACCTCTCCTCTTGCCAAACTACAGCTCTCATGAAGAGATTTTTTTTTTTTCTTTTGGAGGGAGGTTGCAAGGGTGGATACGGAAGAATGAGGAGAATGAGTGGGATTGGGGTACACAATGTTAAATTCACAAAGAATTAATAAAAAGTTAAATATTTTAGTTAATTGATTAATTAATTTATACATGTGTGTGTGTGTGTGTGTGTGTCACACGTGAGCTGGTGCCTGTAGGATCCTAAAGAGGGTTTTGATCCCATGGAGCTGGAGTTACATTCAGTTGTGAGTTGCTCATTCCAACATGAATACTAGAAAATGAACTCCTGTCCCCTTAAGAGCAGCAAGTGCTCATAAGCACTGAACCGTCTCTCCAGATCCTGTTTTGATTTTAATGCCCATGAGCTTCTTGGAGATCCCAGAGGCTTCAGCTTGGCTACAGTTCTACATCATTTAGCTGGGCTGTGCCAACTCAAATAATAGAATATGAATGGAGAATGCTGTGGATATTTGAGACTGTGAGTGCTAAGAGAGTCCAAGGGAATGATATAAAGGGCCCTGTCCAGGTCAATACAACTTGAAAAAGTGGCAATTAAACCCTTAGCTTGACAGAGGGAGAGTGGGAAAGGTTTTGTGCTGGGCTGAACATTCTCTGGGGAGTCCCTTAGTGTTGTGTGTCTAGTGACCCCTTTGTTCATATATCCTTTGGCTGGAACAGAGGGTACTACAGAGGCACTTTTGGGTTGAATCAAGATGGAGAGGTATTATCCTTGCCTGTCTACTGAAGCCCATCTTGGGGGTACATTCTGAATTAAACATACTAATAATGGTGGCTTGTGTATGTGTTTTCAAGAGCCACCGTGCTGGGTTTTAAACTCAGTTTTATTTAATCCCTTATCATCCATGGAGATAATCATAGGTCATATCAGTGTCCACCAGTCCTGTCTGTGGCCCCACCCAGCCCAGATGCACTAGCCATTTCAGACCTCAGGTCCCTAGGTCTCTCCGCTTCTATGACCTGAGTCATTTGGTGTGCAAGAGCTTGCTCTGCCCACAGAAAGGGCAGCCAAGGAGTACCAGTTCTAGGGGTGCCTTCAGGTACCCAGAACAGTAGCTAGGATGGCCATTCCATCCTTCTGTGAGGGGCAATTTTTCAGATAATCCCAAAAGGTTCTCTGAGTGGGATCTATTCTTACCAGTGACAATGGTAACCAGCTTGTTGTCCAGTATTCTATCGAATCTTCTCCCTCCTTCTCTGTGAGTCTTGCATTGGCTTTCCAATTACTGTATCTGTATTCATGCCCTTCCTCTGCCATCTGCTTTTAGGGGAACTGAAGCTCTGGCCATAATTGATTCTTATTTTACAAATGAAAACATTACAGACAGGAGAACCAGACTAGAGTGTATGTCTCTGCAGTTAAATAGACTAGACAGGATTCATCTACCCTGCTTGCCTGTGAATGGTCACCAGTGTCTTGGGTACAGGTCCACTTGTTTTTGAGATATGAAAGGATTTGCCTATATGGACTTCCTGGCAATGGGCAGAGCATCCTTACAGAACTATAGGTGTGACCTGTTTAAGGCATACTGCCAAGATATCTGGGCCATCTGGTTAAAAACAACATGACACATGTTCTAGCAACACCCACTGCAAAGCCTGAGCAGACGTGACCTGACAGGCTGAGTCTGCCCTACTGTGTCCCACACTGAGTCCCACACAGGCACAGGTGCAGCTACCATCTTTCCCAGGCTCTATGTACCACCCCAGACATCTGGGCTATGTGTAGGTTACAGCATGTCTTTCTAGAGGCACCCTTTAGTCCATAGTATTGGAGGGACAAAAGCTCTGAGCCATGGTGGGGACGATGGAAGTCAAATTAGGTAGTTAGAAATAAATAAATAAACAATAAGATGGTGTTTGAGAAGGAAATATTGGCAGAAGGGGTAGGGAACTATACTTTCTAGATCTTAAGGTAATTTGGGGGGTCTAAAGTCTTCTGTCGTGGCAGAGTAATGGCAGTATTTATGCAGAAGGCAGGGCCTGCCAAACCAAGAACACCCAGTGAGAGGTTTAGACTATGCCATAAAACTGTGATAATGATTTGTTGCTCACTCTGATCTGTTGCTGTTCTGAGAGCAAATTGGGATGACAACAGCTACAAAGTCCTGGGTGGTACCTGACTCAGCAATAGCATGACATGGCCTTCTGTCTCCTGCCTCCCTACATGCTGTGGAATGGCGAATGACTTAGAGAAGGGCTCTCATACCTCCTTGAACTTCAGAAGGAAAACAGTTCTGTAGAAGAAAATATAAGTATATGAAGCAACAAAATGATGAAGACAACTCAGGATTTGAAATAAAAAGCTCAGAAAAGAGAAAGAAATATTAAAGAGAATTATTAAAGATAACTCAAGCTGCAATGAAAGTGGAAATGAGAAACTCCATAGCCCAGCTAGGAAACTCAAGAGAAAACCTTAGCAGTTGGAGGACCAAATATCAGTACCAAACCCAAAGGGAGGGAGCTAGACCACAGGAACAAAGGATATAAAGAGAATCTGAAAAGCATAAGAAAGGAACATGGAGGGATTTCAGATACCACGAAGATGTTACATCTGAGTTATAGACATAGATAAATCTCTGGCAAATGACAGAGTTCAGATCTTCAACAAGGAAGAAGAAAACTACCCAAACTCAGGAAAGGCATGTACATACAGCTACAAGAAGCACACAGAATGTCTAATAGTCAAGAAAGACCAGCACATGGCCCATCAGAGTTAAAACACTAAATATAGAGAACAAAGAAAAAGTATTAAGAGTCGCAAGAGGAAAAAAAAAAATGTAAGACACATATAGAGGAAACCATACCAGAAAACAGCTATTTCTAGAAGAAACCCAGAAGGGCTTGGGCAATTCACTCTGTTCTAAAAGCCTATGACTGCCCACCTAGATTACTGGACCCAGAAACAAGGTATAGTGGATGGAGAAAGAAAAACTTTCCATGATACAAACAGTTCAAAAAATAGCCCTAAGGAGCATATTGAAAGCAATGCATTCAACTGAATGAGGAGGAAGCATGGCCAGAAGGCTCTTGAAAGCAAAAAAGTGACACTATAATTAATAAAATATAAATCATGACAAAAATAAAAACAGTAAAAATCAACCCAACCCAAAACACCAAATGACTATAGTCAACACACACACACACACACACACACACACACACACACACCTCTCTTTAAATAAGTTTAAATATTTATAGTCCCAGTTTTTCATTCAAAAGATATAAGCCATTTGAACAGATTAAGAAATAAAATATAAAATTCATGTACAGTGGTATATGTCTTTAATCTCAGCGTGGGAGACAGAGAACAGTTTCATCTATACATTGAGTTCCAGGACAGCTAGAGCTATACAGTGAGACCCTGTCTCAAAAATAAAACAAAACACAAAACTAACAAATAAACAAACAAAACCCACTAAAACCCTAAGGCCCCTCTCCCACAATTAAACAAAAGAAACCAACCCCAATCTGTCTGTTGTTTATAAAATCTCATCTCAGATTTAAAATGAAGCACCAGTTACAGTAAAAGAGTGAAACACTGTACTCTAAGCAAATGGGACCCAGAAGCAGACATCCATTGCCATCACAATCTCCGACAGTGTAGATTTCAAACTAAAACTAACCAGAAGAGACACACAAGGCATGTCACCCTAGTTAAAATAAAGATCAAGCAGGAGAAGATTACAATACTGAATGTACATGCACCAAACTCCACTGCAAAAAATTCCATACAAAAGCAAACTACTGGAGTTAAAGGCATAGATTAATACCCTTCCAGTGTCTCATTTTTGACCAATAGATAGAATTTTTTTGGATAAAAGTAAACAGAGAAACTTTGCAATTAAATAACATCTTATATCAAATAACACTACACATATTTACAAAACATTCTACACAATAAAAAATATATTCTATCCAGCAGCCAATGACCATTTCTCTATTTTGTCTCCATTTGGAGACACAAATCAAACCTTCACAAATTCAGAAATACTGAAACAATTCCATGTATCTTATCTGACCATTATACAATAAAACTTAAAATTAACAGCAAAAAAATTGCTGGTAATTACAAATCTCATGTAGATTAAATCAGTCAGTGTTGAATAATGAATAGGTCAAAGAAGAAATTAAAAAAGAGAATTTTTAAAAATTCCTGGAACTAAGCAAAAATAAAACACAAAACAGCAAAACCAGCAGGAGACCTTATAAGCAATATTAAGAGGAAAATATTAAGAGGAAAATTTATAGCCCTCAGTACCTACATTAAAAAAATAAGAAGGTATACAACTAAATGACTTAATGGTGAAACCCAACAATTAGGAAAAAGAGGAGCAAACCAAACCCAAATCCAGAAGGTGGAAAGAAATAATAAAAATGGCGGAGTATCCACGTGTTGGTCTTCCTTATTCTTGATTTTCTTGTGTTTTGAAGATTTTATCTTGGATATTCTAAGTTTCTGGGCTAATATTCACTTATCAGTGAGTGCATATCAGGTGAATTCTTTTGTGGGTTACCTCACTCAGGATGATATCCTCCAGATACATCCATTTGCCTTAGAATTTTATAAATTCATTGATTTTAATAGCTGAGTAGTACTCCATTGTGTAAATGTACCACATTTTCTGTATCCATTCATCTGTTGAGGGACATCTGGGTTCTTTCCAGCTTCTGGCTATTATCAATAGGGCAGCTATGGACATAGTGGAGCATGCGTTCTTATTACCAGTTGGAATATCTTCTGGGTATATGCCCAGGAGAGGTATTGCTAGATCCTCCAGTAGTACTATGTCCAGTTTTCAGAGGAACCACCAGACTGATTTCCAGAGTGGTTGTACAAGCTTGCAATCTCACCAGCAATGGAGGAGTGTTCCTCTTTCTCCACATCCTCGCCAGCATCTGCTGTCCCCTGAATTTTTGATCTTAGTCATTCTGACTGGTGTGAGGTGAAATCTCAGGGTTATTTTGATTTCCATTTCCATGATGATCAAGGATGTTGAACATTTTTTTCAAGTGCTTCTCAGCCCTTTGGTATTCCTCAGTTGAGAATTCTTTGTTTAGCTCTGTACCCCATTTTTTAATGGGGTTTTTTGAATTTCTGGAGTCCAGCTTCTTGAGCTCTTTGTATATATTAGATATCAGTCCTCTATCAGATTTAGGATTGGTAAAAATTCTTTCCCAATCTGTTGGTAGCCTCTTTGTCTTATTGACAGTATCTTTTGCCTTACAGAAGCTTTGCAATTTTATGAGGTCCCATTTGTTGATTCTTGATCTTACAGCACAGGCCATTGCTGTTCTGTTAAGGAATTTTCCCCCTGAGCCCATTTCTTCGAGGCTTTCCCCCACTTTCTCCTCTATATATTTCAGTGTCTCTGGTTTTATGTGGAGTTCTTTGATCCACTTAGACTTGAGCTTTGTACAAGGAGATAAGAATGGATCCACTTCATTCCTCCCTAAAATAGGGAATAAAATACCCATGAAAAAAAGTTGCAGAGACAAAGTTTGGAGCTAAGACAAAAGGATGGACCATCCAGAGACTGCCCCACTGGGGGTCCATCCCATAATCAGCCACCAAACGCAGACACTATTGCATATGCCAGCAACATCTTGCTGAAAGGATACTGATATAGCTATCTCTGTGAGGTAATGCCAATGCCTGGCAAATATGGAAGTGTATGCCCACAGTCATCTATAGGATAGAACACAGAGACTCCAATGGAGGAGCTAGAGAAAATACCCAAGGAATTGAAGGGGTCTGCAACTCTATAGGTGAAACAACAATATGAACTAATCAGTACTCCCAGAGCTCATGTGTCTAGCTGCATATGTAGCAGAAGATGGCCTATCAGCCATCGTTGGGAAGAGAGGCCCCTTGGTCTTGTAAACTTTATATGACCCAGCACAGGGGAAAACCAGGGCCAAGTAGTGGGAGTGGGTGGGTAGGGGAGCAGGGGTGGGGGCGGGTATAGGGAACTTGATGTGCATATATGCAAATATTTCAACAACATATTTGAAAATCAAATACAGGCACATATCAAGAAGATCATCCATCACAGTCAAATTGGCTTTTCATGGAAGTAGAGGGATTGTTTAATATGTAATAAACTATATAAATAGAATTAATGACAAAAATCAAATGCTCATCTCAATAGATACAGAAGAAGAAGTTTTTTGATGAAACCTAGCATACATTTGTGATAAAAGTTCTAGAGAGTAAGAGTGGGGGCATGCAGCAACATAATAAAAGCAACATAATATAGCAAACCTAGAGTCAACATGAACCTAAATGAAGAGAAACTCAAAGCAATCTTATTAAAATCAGGAATGAAACAGAGATGTACACTAGTCCCACACTTTTTTAAATATAGAATTCAAAGCATTACAGCTAGAACAATAAGGCAAGGGAAGATCATTAAAGGGACATGAATAACATAAAAAATTTATCTCTTTCTTTTACACATGATAAGGTGTTATAAAGAAGAGAGTCCTAGAAGTCCATCAGAAAACATGTAGAGCAATGAACAGCTGCAGCAAAATGGTGGGATTAAAAACCAACATACGAAAATCAGTAGCCACTCTAAATATAACCAAAAAACGAAAGAGATCATGGATACTCCCATTTACAACAGTATCAAAGATTATAAAATATTTTAGAAGAAACTTAGTCAAGGGGGAAATACCTCTACACTGGAAACTTTAAATCTCCAAAGAAAGAAATTTAGAAAGGCATTAGAAAATGGGAAGATTTCCCATGTTCATGAATCAGTAGAAATAATTTTGTAAAAATGAGCACTCTATCAAAAGTGCTTATAGATTCAATGTAATTCCACTCAATATACCCACAACATTCTTCACAAAAATAGGAAGGAAATCCTAAAATTCACACAGAACTCTAAAAGATCCTGGATAGTGAAAAGAATCCTAAGCATGAAGATCAGTACTGGAGGGATTACATTCCAGATTTCAAAATACATTTCAGAACTATAATAATAAAAAACATATGGTACTGGAACAAAAACAGACACATAGACCAATGTAACCAAGTAGATTACAGGCATCTGCCATTTGACAGAGAAGCCAAAAACACACACTGGAGAAATGACAGAATCTTTAACAAATGGTGCTCGGAAACTGGATATACATATGCAGAAGAATGAAATTAAGAGTGTTATCTAGCACAATGCATAGAAACTAACTCCAAGTAGATCAAAGACCTCAATTTGAAACCAAAAAAATGCTAAAATTTCGAGAAGAAAATATAGGCAATACCCTAAAAATAACAAGTGTAGGAAAGGACTTTCTGAACAAGAATCAGTTTGCTCAGGAATTAAGGTCAACATTTGACAAGTGCGACCTCACAAAAGTAAAAATCTAAGAAAATACTCAGTTGAGTGAGGGAAGAAACCTACCAAGTGGGAGAGAATTATTGTCAGTTATACATCTGATAGAGAATCATTTTCTAGAATATATAAAGAACTCAAAACAAGGGGCAAGAAAACAAAGGATCTTATTAATAAATGGGTTATGGGTATTGTCTTAGGATTTCTATTGCTGCAATAAACATCAGGACCAAAATAATTTGAGACATAAAAACAATTTTTTGAGCCTATGACTTTTAGTCATACTCCATCAGTGATGGAGGTCAGAGAAGGACCCAGGAGTATATACTGAGTATAACAGAGAGATGTTGCTTACTGGCTTGCTCCTCATGACTTGCTCAGTCTTCTTTGTTATCCTTTCGAGACCATCTGCCCTGGAATGTTCACAGTCATGAGGATCTTCTACACTGATCATCAATGAATTATTCACAGCCAATCTTAAGGCTGCATTTTCTCAATTAACATTCTCCTTTCACAGTCTGGGTTTGGACCAAGCTGACAAAACCCAATGAGGATAGATCTGAAGAGAGTTCTTAATAGAAGAAATTAAAATGCCTAAGAAGTGTTTCAAAAAGCATTCATCATTCTTAGCAATTATGGAAGTGAAAATGGAAACAATTTGAGATTTTATCTCATACTAGTCAAAATGGCTAATATTAACAGAGCAACTGACAGCAAATGCAGGCAAGGGTGCAGGCAAAAAGAACCCACAGTCCCAGTTGCTGGGAATGTAAACTGGTGTAGTCACTTTGGAAACACATTAGAGAATGCTCTCAAAAAGCTAAAAGTAAACCTGCCACATATAACTATACTGCTTTTTGGCATATACCTAAAGATTTGATGCTCTAGACCACAGGGAATTGCTCAGACACCTTCATTGCTGCTCTATTCGTGATAGATAGAAAATGGAAACAAACCTTCGGTGTTCCTCAACTGAGGAATACAGAAGGGCTGAGAAGCACTTGAAAAAAAGTTCAACATCCTTAATCATCAGGGAAATGCAAATCAAAACAACCCTGAGATTTCACCTCACACCAGTCAGAATGGCTAGGATCAAAATTCAGGTGACAGCAGATGCTAGTAAGGATGTGGAGAAAGAGGAACACTCCTCCATTGCTGGTGGGATGGCAAGCTGGTACAACCACTCTGGAAATCAGTCTGGTGGTTCCTCAGAAAACTGGACATAGTACTACCAGCAGACCCAGCAATACCCAGAAGATGTTCCAACTGGTAATAAGGAGACATGCTCCACTATGTTCATAGCAGCCTTATTTATAATAGCCAGAAGCTGGAAAGAACCCAGATGTCCCTCAACAGATGAATGGATACAGAAAATGTGGTACATTTACACAATAGAGTACTACTCAGCTATTAAAAACAATGAATTTATAAAATTCTTAGGCAAATGGGTGTATCTGGAAGATATCATCCTGAGTGAGGTAACCCAATCACAATAAAAGTCACTTGATATGCACTCACTGATAAGTGGATATTATCCCAGAAACCTAGAATACCCAAGATACAATCTTCAAAATACAAGAAAATCAAGAAGAAGGAAGACCAACGTGTGAATCCTTCATTCCTCCCTAGAAGAGTGTACAAAATACCCATGGAAGGAGTTACAGAGACAAAGTTTGGAGCTAAGACGAAAGGATGGACCATCCAGAGACTGCCCCACCTGGGGGTCCATCCCATAATCAGCCACCAAACGCAGACACTATTGCATATGCCAGCAAGATTTTGCTGAAAGGACCCTGATATAGCTGTCTCATGTGAGGCTATGCCAGTGCCTGACAAATACAGAAGTGGATGCTCACAGTCATCTATAGGATGGAACACAGCACCCCCAATGGAGGAGCTAGAGAAGGTACCCAAGGAGCTGAAAGGGTCTGCAACCCTATAGGTGGAACAACAATATTGACTAACCAGTACCTGCAGAGCTCATGTCTCTAGCTGCATATATAGCAGAAGATGGCCTAGTCAGCCATCATTCAGAAGAGAGGCCCCTTGGTCTTGCAAACTTTATATACCCCATACAGGGGAATGCCAGGGCCAAGAAGTGAGGAATGGGTGGTTAGGGGAGCAGGATGAGGAGAGGGTATAGGGAACTTTTGAGATAGAATTCGAAATGCAAATGAAGAAAATATCTAATAAAAAATTTTAAAAATGGAAACAATCCAACTCTCCTTCTACTAATGAATGGATAATGAAAATATAAACAATGGAATACTACTTAACTGTAAAGAAAATACAAATTTCAGGTAAATTAGCAGAACTAGAAAAGATCATGTTGGGTGAAGAAATGCAGACTCAGAAAGACAAAGTTGCAAGTTTTCTCTAATCTATTGTTCCTACGTCTGGATGTTCAGATGTGAGTATATAATTGGAGTGGCTTCAAAACCAGAGATATATCAAGGGCAGTGTGGGAAACAGCAGGATACTGGTGATATCAAGTAGGAAATTTAAAAAGTGGAGCTGTGAGGCCTAAAGAGAAAGAAGGAGCAAGGTCAATTCAACAGAGAGGGAGAGAGGAAGAACGAGCATCAAGGACGTTTAATAAAGCCTCCAGCATTCATACTACTTGATAGTTATATAAAATCGTACCTTATATATGATAGTGGGACTCACTACTTGGGCTGGTAGTGAGTCCCACTAGAGCCATAGACTATCAACAAAAACTCCAGAAGGAGTCCTGAGAAACTCTTGAGTTATTGGTCAGGGTGTACAAGCAGCTTTCAACACAATGTAGAGCACTGTTGTTGCTCTTGCTTGCCCTTCAGAGGGTGGACGGAAGGCTCTCTTGTTGAAGACACCATTCACTTAGGATACAGGACTTGGGAGATTCAGGCTGGATCTAACCTGAAAGCTTCCTTCCTGTGGTCTAGTTTTAATAATATCAGAAATTACTATGCAAGCTACCAAGGGAAGGAAGCAATTAGTAGTCCTATCTAGTTGTGATACTTATGAATCCTTACAATGACCAGCATAGCAAGATACTCCTAAAGATGCAATAGTGCATCTTTATTGGTAGTAACAGATATCTCTTGGGCTTATGGCCTATTCAACAAGAGGGAAATTATGCCTGGCACTAGAAATCCAGCCAACTACACGGGGCTAGTCACTTTATTAGACTGGCATTCTAAAACGTACCCATATACCCACAGGTAAGAATAACTTTTATCACCAGTCAAGGAAGCATTCCATTACAGATACCCATTGGTGGTCATGATGCAGATTAATGGGTCCTGGGATCTCAGCCCCAACACACTCATTTATAATACAAGTGTTATACTCAAGGCTCAGAAAGCATCAAGGAAGGAGGAAGACTCTAAGCATCAGGAGCAGGCACTGCTAGAACATTTCTCTTAAAAATGACAGAGAAGCTGCATCCATGATACACAAGCATGACTCTCCAAACCATTTTCAAAATACACACTAACACAGAAGAAGGAAATCTCAAGGGGTCCTATCCTAGACACAGAGCTATAAGCAATTGAAGATAGTAGAGAGATGTGAGAATTAGTCTTCCCCGGGGATGAGTCCCATAATTGATGATCCAATACAAAGTGATCAGTCCAGAAATCATATATACACGATCAACAAAATTGTATTTATATATTTGTACATATATGTGTGCATATATGTAATTAATTGGTGGCATTTGAATATTATTGCTATATATAGAGATAATATAATATAAAATAATATAATACATAAGGATAAAACAATAATCCTCAAAGAGAGCATCAATTTGAGAGGGAATGAAGGAGAGAGGAGTTGTATGGGGGGATATGGGAGGATATGGAGGTAAGAAAGGAGAAGTGATGTAATTATATTTTATTTTTAAAATATCCTCTTAAAAGGCATTACATTAGGGATTTCAATAAATGGTGATTATTTTCCAGTGCCCTGATAATCTAATTTAGTAGGTGTGAACATTTTATTCAGCAACGCCAGCAGATTTAATCTAGTTTTTCTGAACAATCTCATAGAGTATTATGATTCAGGAATTCCAGCACCTACAAAACTATGAAGGCCTATATTGTCAGCCCTTTATCTCTGCTGTTTTCGGTGATGGTTAATTGCATACATCAATTTGAGTAGGGTAAGAAATGCCTAGCTATGTGGTCAAATCTTACCGATGAGTGTTTTTATGAGTCTATTTCTAGAAGAAGTTAGGATTGGAGTCAATAGATCCAGTAAGAGAAGAACCATCCTTACCAAAATGAATGGGCATTGTCTTTGTTAGGGTTACTATTGATGTGATAAAGCACCCATGACCAAAGCTGCCTGAGAAGGAAAGGGATTATTTGGTCTACAATTCCACAGCATTGTTCATCATTGAAGAAAGTCAGGGCAGGGCTCAAACAGGGCAGAAATTCAGAGGTGGGAGGTGATGCCCTGTTCATGGCAGAGTGGTGCTTATTAGCTTGTTCAGTGTGCTTTCTTATAAATCCCAGGACCACCAGCCCAAGGCTGGCCCCACCCATAATGGACTGAGCCTTCCCACATCAATCACTACATTTTCTTAATAGACTTGCCTACAGCCTGACTTATGGAGACATTTTCTCAGTTGAGGTTCCCCCCCTCAGATGAACTTAGCTTGTGTCAAGTTGACATAAAACTATCCAGCACAGGCATTTTCCAGTCAGTGGAGGGAAGGCAGATTCACTTTCTATTCTTGAGCTGAGCCAGGTATTTTCTCTTGCCCTCGGCATCAGCATGTCTGGTGGTCAACCTTTACACTCCCAGTAGATTATACTCTGGGCTTCTCTCATTCTACAGCTTGAGTATGGCATGTTGTAGGACTTCATGGCTTTCATAATTACATGAACCAATTCCTATAACAAACCTCCTCTTACGTATGTGTATTGGTAGAGATTGGAAGTATTCCTCAAAGGCCCATGGATTTAAATGCTTAGTTGCTAGCCTATGATCCTGGGGAAAGGGGTAGAAGGAGGTAGGTCACAGCGATATCCTTGAAGCAGTTATTAGAACCCTGACCTAATCTGATGTTCTCTTCATTTTCTGGTTGCTGTAAGTTAAATAAGCTTCTTCTCTTACATGCTTCCACTATGCTATCCTAAGCATACTACAGGACCAGATCAATGGGCTCAAGTGGCCATGGGCTGGAACCTCTAAAATGTTGAGCCAAAAATAAACCTTTCCCCTTTGCAAGTCCATTTTTAAGGTATTTTGCCACAGTGGTGGGAAGTTGAAAAAGTTGAAGTGGTGCGTGTGTGTGTGTGTGTGTGTGCGCGTGCGTGTGTGTGTGGTGTGTGTGTGTGTGTGCGCGCGTGTGTGTGTGCGTGTGTGTGTGTGTTGTGTGTGTGTGTTGTGTGTGTGTTCATGCGTGTGTGTGTGTGTGCGTGTGTGTGCGTGTGTGTGTGCGTGTGTGCGCGTGCGCGTGTGTGTGTGTGTGTGCACACACGCGTGCGTGCGTGTGTGCGTGCATGCGTGTGGTGTGTGTGTGCGCGCGTGGGTGTGTTTGTGTGTGTGTGTGTGTGTGTGTGTGTGTGTGTGTGTGTGATATCCTGTTGTTTCTAATTCTCGAGAGAACCCTGATGTATGTACACAACTCTCTTCAGAATGTCACCAATGACAAAGTTTTCTTCAGCAAATCCTGAGCAATAAGAAAGGGTGATTTCCCAGAGACTCTCACCACAGAATGGCATCTTCCATGGATACAGTCGGACATTCTCAGCATCTTTCCAAAGGAACTCTGCTACCTTGAAATTAATTTTCTTTTCACCTAAAAAAAGGTAGAAAATTTTCTTTCAACCTTGATTTTATGCTTGCTTCTTAACAACTCAAGTATAGTGTTCCTGTGTATTGCACATTTTTCATGTTAGGGGTATGTGTGTCTCTCTCTGTGTATGTGTGCGTGTTTGCATATATTGTGTGTGTATATGTATGTATATGTGTGTGTATACACATATGTCTCTCTCTCTCTCTCTCTCTCTGTGTGTGTGTGTGTGTGTGTATGTGTGTGTGTGTGTGTATTTGCGCATGCATGTGTGTAGGCCAGAGATAACTTTTGGAAGTCTGAACTCAGGTTGTCAGGCTTGGTGGCAAATGACTTTATTCACTGTGCCACAGGTTGTACAGCTGCCTCTGACTTGACCACACATGTGGGGCATCTTAGCTGAAGTAGAGCTTACTTGTAAGGAATTAAGATTTGGTTTCCTTTCCTATCTGAGCAGAAGAGTGTCACACATGGCTTCTGGCGTCCAGTTAGCATCTTGAACCTTAGAGTGCTGTGTGGTGGACTCTTGATAACCATTCTAGGTCAGGGGAACCATGGAGACCTTCTCATCAGGCCTGCTGCCTGGCAACCCACACTGAGAGTTCCACTTCAGCCTTTCCAGCCCAGCCCAGCTCATACCCCCGCCTCTCTCCCTCACTCTCTCCTTTCTCTGTGTTCCATACCTGCAATTTTTTCAGCCTCTACAATGGAAACATCTGTCTTAAATCTGAAAGACTAGTCCAAATGTTTACTCGGCTTATTTAATAGGAAGAATAATGATAACTGCTTCTGTTTGTTTTGCTAAGTGATCCCCAGGCAGGAGGAAAGAAAATCCGTTGCCCAGAGTGAAGCAGCAATCACCCTAAATCTGTATTCATAAAGAGGAGGATGAGACTAATATTGTGGCTGTAGCATCTATTGCTCAGTATCAGGTTCCTCTCTCTATTCCCATCAGGAATCGCGCTGCAGACCTAGGGCTGAAGAGGGGACCATCCTTGAGGTTTGGGTGAGGTGGGGATGGCCTCTTACTGTACGGGGCCATGTGAGGTTTTAAAACAGCAATATTGGCGTATAATTGTCACCTCATTTAAACTATATGTAAAAAGCATACACTTTGATGAATTTTGTTAAATGCATACACTTGGGAAACTATCCCCATGATAATGGGCATATCTAGTACATAGAATATTCTTATGTCTGTCATCTTTTACTCCAGGCTCTCCATCTGTAAGCAGCCACTCATCTGCTATGGCCATAAATACAATTGTTTCATCTACAGCTTTATGTAAGTAGATCCATGCAGTGTGGTGTGTGTTCTTTATACCTGACCTCTTCAATCCAGAATATTCTTGGTTTGTCATGCTGTTGGACATATCACTACATCTTACCTTTTACAGCTGAAGAGTATCAATTATATGCATGTAATACGGTTTATTTAGCTAACCTTCTAGTTTTTGTTGTTGTTATTTTTGAGACAGGATCTTATTAGGTAGCTTGGGCTATTCCTACCACCAGGATCTTCTTGCTTCTAGGGTGGGTGGCAGACAGGAGCCATCACCCCTACCCCATTCTTACCCTGATAGGTATTTGGAACATTTCGAGTTTGGACAAGGTAATAAAGCTTCTAGAAAATTTGTACACAAGTCTTTGTGTGGGTAATTTATATTCTCCTTTCGATTGGATAAATAGCTTGGAGTACAGCGTGGAGCCATGTGGCTCTTAAGAAGTGTGAGGGATGATTGGAGAGAATCTAGGCCTGGCAGTCAGAAAATTATGTTTAATCTTAATTTTCCTAGTTACTCGCTGTGTTACCTTAGGCAAAGCACTTTACAACTCTGAGTCTCGAATTTCCTTGTCTGCCAAATGAGATGAAAATTGATCTTCTTTTCACATACAAGAGCAGACGACCGTGGGACGTAACCCAGGAGGATGCTGCCAACTTTAAAGGCTTCATAGAGCACTTTGGAGCCATTATCGAGAATAAGCTCCCAGAGGGAATAAATTTCTGCATTAGTTCTTGCTTTGCCAAGAGATGGAACGGTTCAAAGCTTTTACAGGTGACAAATTGCATTCAGTATGTACTTGTTGCCTGTGGTTCCTAAGTTGGTGCAGTTTTTCTCTCCCTGATGCCCTGTCCCCTCCATCTCCTTCGATGGTTCCTTAAAGAAGACAGACCCATTGAGCAAGGCTGAACTATCAGAGTCATCAATGAAGCAAGCTACAGTTGCAATAGTTTCCTCTCCTGACTTTAGTTCATAAATCCAAATGGCAGAAGTGAATCAGGAGGGCAGTGTCAGAGCTGAGAGGCCAGAACAACTTTGTGGGCCTAAATTTCTATAAGGAAAAAACATTGTGAAAGGGCTCTCATTTAGGTAGGCTTGCCTCTCAGGTGCTTGATCTCCTGGGAGGCATTACCCATGAGGGAGGGTAGCATCTCTGACGTGGGATATGCTGTGCTCACACCCAAGTCTTGCTGTGTATCGACTGCTTTACCCAATAGACCCTGATTTGCCCACTGTGAAATCCAAGTAAATGATAATGTTTACAGGCTAGATTACCTCTTGTGTAACTGTGACTATCATTCCTAACAGAACCAGCTTGAGGGAGGAAAATTTTATCGTGGTTCATGGTTTCAGAGGACTTGTTCTGTTATGGTGGAGGAACATATGACAGAACTGTTACGGTCAGAGTGACCAGATCTATGGCAGATGCTGTTCACATCATGCTGGTCTGGGAAGCAGAGCGTGAGGCAGGAACCACGGACCAGCAATAGCATTCAAAGGCTTGCTCCTTGTGACCTACTTTTACTCTTAGCTTTCACCTCTTCCTGATTTCACTGGCTGGCAAACAATCCTCAGACTGTGAGTCCATGGCGGATACATAAAGTTACAGCAATACTATTCACCCAAATATCCCAAGGATTACCTAAAGAAACGTACTTAGCCATGCTTTGGAAGTACACAGTTTTGCTATTTCTTTATAGGTACTTTCTCAAGGCTGCACGAAAGGGGTGGTCTTAGGATGGATGGGATGGCACAGTTCCCCCCACCCTTGTCATTATGTTTTTTCCACATTGAAAGTCTCTACTGTCTTGAGTCATCAACTTCTATGTAGCAGTACACTTAGTCAGCCCTGAGCAGTATCTAAATGGCAGCACTTTCCTAGAAAACTTTCAGATCATGAGAACAGAGTGGATCTGGGAAAGGTGGTTGAGAATGGTGAGCCCAGGGCTTTCTCCTTCTCTGCAGGGCCATGCCTGCTCAGGGGAGGAAGGCGAGGAGCTTTTTTTCAGCAGTCCATTGAAAATCCACTCCTCATTTGCTTTCAGCATTTCGCCATGTCTTCCCAAGTCGTCTGTCTGCACTAGTGAAGTAACATGCGTGTCCTTGGACAATACCAAACCGAACACCATTAGATAGGGAAATTTTCCTATTATCTTCTCTAGTCTCATGTCTCTTTCTGTGAACAAGTGAAAGAAAGAGATGGTGTTCTGTTCATTATACAGACAGGAAAATTAATTAGAGGCCCTTTAAAAGTCTCTCCCCCCCCCATATCATAAATTTAATGATAACACTAAATACTAAGTTTCTAAGAATGCCAAGGTTTGGGGTTTGAGGACACAGGGACTTTGTTCACAAGGTTCTGGGTGTCTAAGAGAGGAAGGCGCTCCTACTGTTGGCAAAAGTGGGAGGAGATAGCATCCTTTTTCTCTAAGACCTTAGGAAGACTCTATGAGAGTCTGGATCCTGCGTACTTACTACAGAACGTCCAAAGCACTAGGATAAATGGAGGAGAAAGTTTAGTCAAGAACACGACTGCCATTCACGTTCCTGGAGATGGGTATGACATGGCTGGCGAGTATGAGTTTTATTACCCCTTTCCCTTTTGTTCTGTAGAGTGCTGCCTTTTCTTGTTACCGAAACCAGGAATACAGGATCTCAGCTTTTCCCAGTTTTTGTCTGTAGCACAGAAAGGCAGATGGGATTTTTGTAGAGCAACATTTTTAGCTTTTTTTCTAAGGAAACTTGGGCATGAGGACATGAGTGACTCACTCAAGGTCATGCAGACAGTTGGTGAAACTCAGCTCTCCATTTATTCTCTGTGCTGTCAGGAGTGGTGTACATCTCCCCACGAAACTTATCGAGAATCAGACCTACTTGCAGTAAAAATCCTACACTACCTTCTTGCTCAAGTCCTTCTCTGGTGGTAGAGGTGTGATGATTGGGAGGAAAGCTACAGGTAGGAAACAATATCTTGCCCGATTCTTAGAAACGGAGCCACAAAAGCACTAGCATGTGGTGCCTTCTTCTCTGACAATGTGATCCACTGCCATGCAAACCCATGTGTTCGTATCTTCATACCTTTAGCTTCTTGTTTACAGTTCTCTTAACTTTCTGGAAAGTGGAAACAACACCAAGAAGTAGGTTTCCAGAGTTAGGCACAGTGACTGATAATGAAGAAATAGGCTAGCCCAGCAAGTAATTAGGACATAGGCAGCATTTGTAACTGGATTCCAGTTTACACCATGACATCCCTATCCCTGTTTTATAATTTTTGAGCACCAAGATCTTGACCATTCCTGTGCCTCACCTTCTGAAAACTTCTTCAAGCAGAGCACTTAATATATATGCCTTATAACAAAAATGTCTAATCCTTTGACTCAATCTGTTGCTGGGGAATCAGTAAGGTCTATTGCAAAGGACAAATGTCTGAAGAGGTAGAGGCTTCAAAGGCTTTGTCATGCTGTGTCCTATTCTGACTCAGTCAGAACTCTTGGAATCACTACTACAAGCTGGGTATCAGACAAGTGCCCATAATGGTCACCCCTGTCTCCCATCACATACACTAAAACAGTCCTGTGACTCCAGAGGAAGCCAATATCAACACATGGATACTGCCTAGCAGCCTTTCTTGGTTCCACTCTAGTATTTCAAGCACAAGAAGAGCTCTTGAAATTTTACCATGTTTCCATGACCTCCTACCCCAGTATCCCTGTGGTGGTTAATCTTCATTGTCAACTTTACCGAATTTGAAATCACCAAGGAGACACAGCTTGGTCAAAACTATGACTTTGAGGGACTTACACTGATCATAGGAGATCCACCTTGAGTGTGAGTGTCGCTTTTATTTGGGTCCCAGACTGAATAAGGAAAAGGCAGGCAGATGGATGAACACTAACATGCATCTCTGCTTCCTGATTGCAGAGGCAATGGACCAGATGTCTCACTCATCTTACTATCATTATATTCCTGTCCTGATGAACTGTATCTCCTCACTCTATGAGCCAAAGCAAGCTAAGTTGCCTTTGTGAGCAATTTTGTCAGAGCAGGTAGAGAAGTAATTAATAGAATGCATCTTCTTGAAAAGACGAAACGCAAACAATATCATTCATCTGTTCACATGTACATAGTTACTTCTTTCCTATAGACTTTGCCCCCATGGCATCCTGAATGTACTGAGAATTGGCTATAGATTTATCCAAATATTTGTAGAATCTAAGACAAGAGTACAAAGGGAGGCCTGTATGATACACGCCCTAATACCCAAAAGATGTACATTAAGCTAAGGGACTCTTACATATAATATATTTATTTTCCTGTCTTGATGATTGTATTTCTTAATGGTAAAATCGACAAACATGTGCAAAGCTATTCTTTTTATGTAGCTAAAAGTTGACATAAAAATCAAAGAAGACAGAATTTAATTGTTCCTGGGAAGATCTGAATCATTTTTATAGTTGGTGATATTTAGCTGAATAATAAAATGAAGGTATCTATATATTTTATTCCCTTTCTTTAATTTAAACAAAAATCATTGATTATGGCAACCAAAAGTTTTGCAGATTTGGTTTTCTTTTGACAGTAATGATCTAAGAAATAAAAATTATGACTGTAATAAATATATACCAATGAATATGTTTTCTGAAAAATGATGAATGGTAAATATAGCATATAAGTTAAAATTATATTTACATATACCTTTGACAAGTTCTTTTTCTTCTAAATATTTCAGACTATTATAGCAAAGAACAAAATATAAACTGTAATTAATCATATGAACACTTTTGCTTGGAGTTATGTAAATAAAGGTGACATTTTAAGTTTGTGAAATATAATTAAATCATGTTTTTGAGAAACTCAAATCGTTCTAGTTTTAGCACCTAAAGTCTACCTACTTGCTGTGGTAAAGCTTCCCAGCATGCTTTGTGAACACTACACCTAGATTTACATACATACATAAATCTAAGTGTAAAGGTACTGTGATATTGCAAAATGTTCCCCAGTCACTCTATGCAACTGCTGTAAATGTCGTATTTATTTGTGAGTGCCTCCGAAATTATGAATTGGGACACAAATAAAAGCATAAAAAGAATGCTTGGTGCTTGTGGGAAGCCAGCATTGTGCAAGAACCAATTGAGTTTCAGCTATCTGAAGAGAACTTGTCATGATAACTCATATGTTTACCATTTTAGCTAAGCAGTTTTAATGCTTTGTTTCTCCATATCGCAAAACAGTATCAGGATCAGTGTCAGCAGCAGCAGCAGCAGCAGCAGCAGCAATGTTGACAACAGGATAGCTCATGAATGTTCATGGCATTCAAACACAGGTGCTTTCCATGAAAATTTTGGGTGAAATTGTCCTGACTGCTGGAGTGATCTGTAAGTCATTTGGGGAGTGCTGAGGATGTAGCATCCATGACCTATGAAGACTTTGTCCTCAGATATGGAGAGTTTTTCCTCAGAGTCTGAGAACTACAAACCAGAGTATAATGTGTAGGGTGGCAGTTCTTCAGTGGTAATTGTGAGTGCTGGATATGGAACTCCCATGTTTTCTTTGATATATGCCCTTTTATCTTATGAGTGACAAGTAGGATTCTAGGTCAAATCCTTTTACCCTAGATTTTGTGTGATTTTCCCCTGTAGATTCATAAACAAATGCCTACCCATCCTATATAAGACACCAACAACAAGCCAAAGAAATAATACACCTAAGTCTAGCTCAGAGAGCCAGTGACTTTACTGAGATTGCTTGTGGGAATGAAAGGGAGGAGTTCCTCACAAGTGGATGAATGACCCAAAGCAGCTTTATTGTCATAAATACCACCCCATCGTGGGACAGTCCATGAAAGCTATACCCTTTATGCTCCCTGAATGACTTACAGACAGCTCTGGCAGCTGGTCAGACAGTCTCCTCTCCATCGTAATTGCTTCCCTCTTGTAAAACTTCAGGGAGCTTTTGTGAATCTAGTAAGCTTTCCTGTATCGGGCTAAGTTTTGGTATTTCAGAGTCCCTTGCGTTTCCCTCTTTCCTACAGGAAGGATGTCTCAAGTTGGAGGACATTACTATGTAATACTAGATTTAGGTAGACACATAAATGAAGTACACTCACAGTGTTCCAGAGGAATGTAATCAACAGGATCTGTGGATTTGTTAATCCCTATCTGTCTGTCTGTCTGTCTGTCTGTCTATCTATCTATCTATCTATCTATCTATCTATCTATCTATCTATCTATCTATCTATCTATCATCATCTGCTTGTGTGCCTGTGGTGTTTTAAATGAGCACAGTCTCCACAAGCACATATGTTTGAATGCTTCATCCCCAGTTGGTTAAACTGTTTGGAAGGATTAGGAGTTATGACCTTGTGTCACTGGAGACTGGCTTGGGGGTTTTAAAGATTCTCAAATTAGCAGTGTGGCTCTCTCTGCCTTGCTCTTATGGAGGAGGATGTGAGCTCTCTGTGACAGCTCCAGCACCATGCATGTCTGTTTGCTGCAATACTCCCTACTGTGATGGTCATAGATTCTGCTAACCCTCTGAACCTATAAGCCTCAGATAAACTCTGTGTTTTATAAGTTACCTTTTATAAGCTCCTATGACACTATCTCTGTCTATCCATTATCTCTTTACTCAACCCATCCACGTAGGCTTTGTGGTTGTGGAGACTGATAGGCACTAAGATATAGTCGTGACTGTTAGATACAGATATTCTGTCTGCTCTCTCACAAAATTCAAGCTAGGTCATTCTTAGGCTCTCTCCATGGCCCTATAAGCAACCCATTCTGTGACCTTGCCCTCTTACAGAGGTGTGTTCTAGCCTTCTCACGTGCAGTTGTGAACAAGACCTTCTCCCTGATACACAGACCCCAGATAAACTTGGATTCTAACTTTACATTTATGTCTAGTCCTTTCTCTCTGGATCCTGACACATAGGCTAAATCGTAGATGTAGAACTTATTTCACCACCCACAAGGAAAAGGATTAGATGCAGAAACTGCTGCGCTCTGTGGAACCAGTCTGACTCTCCCATCTCTGCCTCCAGGACCACATTATACTGACTTTATTTACCATGTGTACTGGTTTGAATAGGGATATCTCCCACAGACTCATATATCTGAATGCTTCGTTATTAAGGTGGGCCAGTGCTTGACAGGACTTTAGGTAGTGTGGTCTTGTGAAGGAAGTGCGTCACTGGGGGCTGGGCTTTGGAGTGGAGGAAATGCGTCACTGGGGGCTGGGCTTTGGAGTGGAGGAAGTGCATCACTGGGGGCTGGGCTTTGGAGTTTCAAATGTTCAAGCTGGGCCCGGGATCTCTCTCTCTCTTCCTGCGAAACTGCATGTGGAGCTGTTAGCTACATCTCCATGGCCATGTCTACCTGCATGCTGCCACACTTTCTGCTGTAATGATAATGGGCTAAACTTCTGAAACAGTAAGACATTCCCAATTAGATGCTTTCTTTTATAAGAGCTGCATAGTCATGGTGTCTCTTCACAGCAATAGAACTTTGACTAAGACGTCATGCTTACTTAATACTCTGGAAACTAAAGGGGGTCACACTTAGGAGCCTCATCTGCTATCCGTGATGGCCATCTCTCCTAATGAAACTTTCTCAGATATGAAAGCTTGCTTTTCCACTTCAGGATAAGATGTAGTAACTCTCCTAATAAAACTTGTCTGAAGGGTAATTCGTCTTAACTACCTATATATGAACTTACCATCTTTTACTCGTAAAAGTGGAAAGCTAGAGACCCTGGGGAATGGATGGCATAAGTTCTACTCTGACAGCCAGCAGGCTCAAGACCTAAGAAGAGTCAATTTTTCAGTTTGAATTGAAAAGCAAGAAAAGACCTATGTCCAATGTGGGCAGAAAGCATTGACATTTTCTTAGCCCTTGTGTTTTGGTTCGGTCTTTAACTGATTGGATGGGGCCCATTTATAGATTACAATTGGTTTTGTTTAATCCATGGACTCAACTGTTAATTTCATTTAAACATATCCTCACAGATAAACCCAAAATATTTGACAATATAGAGCTGGCATATAAAATTAACTATTATAACAACTATGAGCCAAATACATGAAGTAGACATTTCAAATTCATGATTACAACTATTGCTTGGGAGATGGGACATCTGTGCAGAAAACTTCTATTTTCAACATTAACATGGCATATCCTTACAGTAGGCTAATCCAGTAACACTGAATACTTAATTCATAGCAATCAGATTAAGATATATGTCATATGCAAATGCTTATATGAAGGGCATACTAGTGTACATATCAATGCAAGGAAATGTGTAAAAAGTTAACATTGTCTTTATCTAAAATTGTTACAATATATTGAAGAATATTCATGATATTTTGGTTTTCAGTGATTAAAAATTATTATTAGTGTGGATAGATTATTTCCTAATGTAAAACACATGAAATGTATACAAATTTGTGAATGAATCTCATTCAATATCTGTGTACTTTCCAGGAGTAAAGCGATGTAGATTTTCCAAAGCAGCTAGGGAAGAAGTCAATTCCTCAACAACATGAAGTCTAAAGTCTTGTGAGAGATGTAAGAAAGAACTAAGTATATTCCTACAAGCACTGACTATGGAAATGTACTAGAACACAGACAGTGCACATCTCAAACTACACCTTTTCTCTTCCTACTTGTTTCTAAATTGTAATGGTGGTGGTGGTGGTATTTGGTTTTGTTTCTTTGTTTTTGAGATATATTTCCTGGGTATCTAGCATGTACCAGACACTAAGATGGTGGGTGGCACAGACTTTAAATGTATCATTTGAGTTTTAAATTGTTCATTGAGATGAGCATTTTACAAATGAGGAATCAAGTCAATTTTTTAATAGATATTTTCTCTAATTACATTTCAGATGTTATCCCCTTTCCTAGTTTCCCCTCTGAAAATCCCGTATCCCCTCACCCCCTCTCCCTGCTCCCCAACCCACCCACTCCCACTTCCTGGCCCTGGCATTCCCATATACTGGAGCATAGAACCTTCACAGGACCAAGGACCTCTCCTCCCATTGAAGACTGACTAGAACATTCTCTGCTACATATGCAGCCAGAGCTATGAGTCCCACCATGTGTTTTCTTTGATTGGTGGTTTAGTCCCTGGGAGTTCTGGGGGTACTGGTTAGCGGTTCCTCAGAAAACTGGACATAGTATTTACTGGAAGATCCAGCAATACCACTCCTGGGCATATTCCCAGGAGATGCTCCAAGTTGTAATAACGACACATGCTCCATTATGTTCATAGCAGCCTTATTTATAATAGCAAGAAGCTGGAAAGAACCCAGATGTCCCTCAACTGAGGAATGGATACAGAAAATATGGTGCATTTACACATGGAGTACTACTCAGCTATTAAAAACAATGAATTCATGAAAGTCTTAGACAAATGGATGGATCTGGAGGATATCATCCTGAGTTAGGTAACCCAGTCACAAAAGAACACATATGATATGCACTCACTGATAAGTGGATATTAGTCCAGAAGCTCAGAATACCCAAGATACAATTTGCAAAACACATGAAACTCAAGAAGAAGGAAGATCAAAGTGTGGATACTTCCATCCTTCTTAGAAAGGAGAACAAAATACCCATGGAAGGAGTTACAGAGACAAAGTGTGGAGCAGAGACTGAAGGAATGACCATCCAGAGAGTGTCCCACCTGGGGATCCATCCCATAAACAACCACCAAACCCAGCACTATTGTGGATGCCAACAAGAGCTTGCTAACAGGAGCCTGATATAGCTGTCTCCTGAGAGGTTTTGCCAGTGCCTGGCAAATACTGAAGTGCATGCTCACAGTCATCCAATATGAACTAACCAAGTCTTTTTTTATTAGATATTTTCTTTATTTACATTTCAAATTTTATCGCCTTCCCCCATTTCACCTCTGAAACCTTCCCTATTCCATCCCCCTTCCCCTGCTCACTAACCCACCCACTCCCTCTCCCCTATCCTGGGATTCCCCTACACTGGGACATTGAGCCTTCACAAGACCAAGTACCTCTCCTCTCATTGCTGTCTCACAAGGCCATCATCTGCTACATATGTGGCTGGTTTAGACCCTGGGAGCTCTGGGGGTACTGGTTGGTTCATATTGTTGTTCCTCCTATGGGTCTGCAAACCCCTTCAGCTCCTTGGGTCCTTTATCTAGCTCCTTCATTGGGGACCCTGTGCTCAGTCCAATGGATGGCTGTGTGCATCCACTTAAATATCATTAGTTGCAGATGATATGATAGTATACTTAAGTGACCCAAGACGTTCGTTAAGATAATACTTATTTTTATTTCTGTGTACTTGTGTGTTCTTATTGTCTCTATGTATGTGGCTACCATGAATGTGCAGATCTTCTTGGAGGTCACTTGTAAGCTATCCAGTGTGGGAGCTTGGAACTGAACTAGGACCTTCTGAAAAAGCAAGAACTCTTACCTTTAAAACTATCTGTTCTACTCTTCTGGCTCCTTCTAATTCTATGGCTTGTTCTGTCTTCACCTGTGTCTAGGTTATCTCTTCAACCTTTTTGTATAAAGCTCTCCCAGTAAAACTTCCCTCCCTCCCTCCCTCCCTCCCTCCCTCCCTCTTGTCCTCCCTTACCTTCTTTCTCTTCCCCCTCTTCTCTTCCTCCTCTCCTCTTCCTTATCCTTCTCTTCTCTCTCTGTCTCCCTCTATCTGTTTGTCTCCGTCTGTCTCTCTGTCTCTCTCTGTCTCTCTCTGTCTCTCTCTGTCTCTCTCTGTCTCTCTCTGTCTCTCTGTCTCTCTCTGTCTCTCTCTGTGTCTCTCTCTCTGTCTCTCTCTCTGTCTCTCTCTCTGTCTCTCTGTCTCT
>NC_034602.1:6126184-6135113 GCF_900095145.1 Mus pahari | reverse complement strand
TCTCTCTCTCTCTCTCTCTCTCTCTCTCTCTCTCCCCTGCTCTCTCTTAAGTAGCCTTTATTTTTCTCTATTCTTGTGAGAGTTTGGAACATCCTATTCTGTCAATTTTTTCATCAATGTCTGCTTCTCAATTAGACATCACTTTCAAACATGGGTGCTTCCTTCTACAAACTAATGTCATCTTCACTGTTTGGGATTAACGATGTATAGTAACAGCATGACTGTATTCTGACCATAGGAATTAAAGGTGTGTACTGAGACTGAGCCACACCACAACTAGAAACAGTTTTTTCTAGTAAACAACACCATCTCAGGGTTTACAATGTGGTCAAATATTGTGCAACATTTACCTTCCAAGCCATCTCTCCAGCCCATGATAATTTGTGTTAGACAAATAAACATGGATCTAAATACTACCATTCATAGTCCAAAGTTGCGTATCACTCAGATATACTTTCAAGAAAGTACTTAATCAGCTTCAGAAGGCCAACCTGTCTGAGAATACTAGATCACATGGGCAAATAATAAAGTGTCTATTGTAGATCATCTTTATCTTTCTATTAAGGACAGTAATGAAGGAAGCTGACAATTCTATGTTACTAACTTGTTTAAGTTTAACAAATGCATTCTGAATAATAAAACTAATTTCTACCTGGTGGTCAAATAATCTGACTTTTGCTTGATTTCCAAGCTGTCTGGTTCTTTCATCCCAAGATAAATTAATAATATTTGAATTTTGAATTGAATTATGGAGAGCAGAAGCATGATACTAGCATGGTCACGTTTTCAAGTTTGCAGCTTTCTGAATGTTTACCAGGATGGGCCATGCCAATTCATAAAGGAGATCCACTTCTTCAACTTGGCATTCTCTTTATTTTACTTCAGCAAGATACATTGGATCTGAAAGTAGAGTTTTATACTTAATACAATGGCAGTTACCCTGTGTAATTGTATCTGAGCTTACTGGGACAAAGCTCATAGGTACAGGGGTCCTGCTATGTGTACCATAGGCAAGGATATCCTTCCCCCACTCTCCCAGTAAGCTTGCTGATAAATGAGATGGACTGATAGCATCCACTGAGTTAGAGAGCCTTCATTTTAGAATTATAAAGCAATGGCAGAAATGAACACTGCTTATGGTTTCTTTCTTGCCATGTCTTGCTACCTAAGTAAAAGGGATCATCTCTGCTCACCGGGTTTTTCCAGGTAATTAGTGTCACTGACTTATCTCAGGTAAATCCCATGGTTCCTGCAATCAAAGATATCCAGAGACTATTTTAAAACTAGCTGGTGTGACTTAGATTTTGATCTACACCTTCAATTTTCTTGTGATTCATGTTGATTTCTCCAATTAGTATGCTGATTGACTCTGTGGGTCCTTGATCCTCTTGTTTCTCTACTCTTTGGCTGTGGGTTTATGTTTCTAGTCTTCTGCTTTCTTTTCTTTCAATATTTGAGCAGAGGGTGGCTTCTTCTTTCCTCAGTTGCTGATTTGACTTATCTACTCTGCTGTCAGGCCTGGTCTTGTCCATAAGAAAATGGAAATGGAAGTGCTTTTGAAGCTGTTAAGCATTATTCAACTGTATGAGAAAGATTACTGATTTATTAAAAGTAATAACCTTTCTGGAACTCTGAACCTTCAAGCAGTACAAGGGTAGAGGAGAAAACTTGATTGGACAGACGGGACATTTTTATGCACTGAGAGCCTGCTGTAGCAATTGAGTGGCCAGTGTTTGCAGCCCTCAATTCTCTGTGAACATATATTTACATCTCTTGCATCTTGAGGATGGAGACACCAGCCTAGATGGGAGACTAAGGAGTACTTTTGGTTTTTCTTCCTTGACAAATGCTCCTAGTTTTGCATAGAATTATCCAGTGTTAGGTACTCTGGATACACACCATTTTATTGTACTGGTGTTTCATTATGGTTATGCCCATACCCTGATTTTGGATACCTGAAATACTCTCCCAACCCAGGACTAGATTTCCTCCTATTCTGGTTGAAGAGGGAAGTGAGTTGTGGGTTATTTGGATATCCTGTTACGGAACATGTGTAGCACGGGGGCAGTACCTCTTTCATCATGGACAAATTCACATTACCTTTCCAAACCTAATTTTAGGAGTCTTTTAAAACTTTTAAGAGAGGATTCCATCTGTGCAAGTAGTTCTGCCTCCCTATCAAAGAAGTTCTCCTGAATATAGGCCTGCAGTAGGTCTTCACCCCATGTATAATGACCCTTTCTCAGCTGGTGTAAAAGGCCCACAATATGGATACAGATCCCCTTAACTTGCTTATGTCTCGAGCAATTTTTTACCTATTGGAAAGTTGATTTTTGTTTTAGGTAAGTTGCCATTACTAGAATCCATTTCAATCTTTAATTAATTAATTAATTATTCATCATCATTATCTCTAAATTTCACTCTGCAGGAAGGGGGTGAGTCTCTGACTATCCCTATGCAGTGTGAAGAGTCCAAGTTGGCTTTCAGGAGGTAAGAAGCACATTTTAAGAAATGACAGACATGTCTATGACTGAGTACCCACAGATGGTGCACAGGCAACATTTAAGTCTAATGATGTTTTCACATCTCTTCTGCACCCTGTATTCTTACTCACTTATTAAACAAAAGTGGACTGAGCATGCACTTACCACCAGGCAGACTCTGGGCTGGCAGCAGAGATTACTAATCCAAGCATCCGGGTCATGCAGACTTGCCCTCTCGTGCCTTTTCTTCTGTTTTACATTTAGTGTTACTTGACAAATTGTACTCCGTTGTACTCTCTGGTGTTTTCAACTCTTTTTAATGCACCTATAAATTTGAATAATAATGATAACCACTCAGGGCTGTGTGAGGATTCCATACATGACATTATGAGACTCATCTTCCTATTAATTTCTTGCTCACCACCTCAATCTCACTGATACTTCTGTTTTCCACAGGGCCATTCATTTTCCAAGAGGAGCTTAATAGTGCTTTAAGTCTTTGTGTGGGCAAGACAAGATATTGTCAGTAAAGTGTAGATCCCATGTCTGGATCCCAGAGCCTCAATATAAACTACCACCACTTCAACATTTTCTCTCTTTCCCAAATAAGATTTTCTGTTATTCTTGTTTTTCAAACAGAGTCTTGCCATGTGGCACAGGCTGGCCTAGAGTTTATGTCAACTTTATATTCCAAGGTGATTATGTCAACAAGCCCACCTATTTAATTAGTTCACAATTTACTTCAGGTGTAACTGACTAGAAAAAGCTGTATATATTTAGAGTGTACAAACAATTTTTTGAAATTTACCAAATACAATCACCCTAGGTAAACAACTGTTAAATAACAAAAGAAAGAAAGGATGATAACATGGAGATAAAATGGAAAAATAAACAGTATTTCATTAGTCCAAAAAAGTAGGAAAAAAAGAAGAAAGCTATATACATGTCTCTAATAGGAAAAAATAGAAAAAATTTGAATTTAAGCTTAAGCAACAACAGTGATACACCATCTAGTCACCATAAGTATCAACATACAAATAAGTTATGATGTAGTAAAGTAGATAAAAAGTAAAAGGCCTACTATGCTAATGCTTTTGCTCTAGAATGTCTATATTAATATCAGACAAAACAGCTTATACAGTAAATGGTGTTACTAGGAATAAAGAGTAGCATTTTGGGCTGGAGAAATGGTACAGCAGGGAGGAGTATTTGCCACTCTTACTAAGGATCAGTGTTCAGTTCTAAGTCCCTTATAACCATCTGCACATCTAGCTCTAGGAGACCTAACACTGACCTCTGACCTCCGTGGGCACCTGGATGAATCTGGTGAACATATAGACAAACAGACACAGACACACACGCACATGCACATGCACACACATGCATGCACAATAAAACAAGTAAATCTTTTAAAAGGGTAAAATTTTATAACAGAGAAATCTATACATCAATATGATTTAACAGACTTTAATGTATTATGCACAAAATAACAGAACTTCCGAATACGTGAAACAAAAAATGAATTGAGCTATAGGGAGTTATAAAAACATGCAATTATAATGAGAGACTCAGCATCTCTCAATAATAGATCGGATGTTTAGAATGTAAATGTATAAACTAACTTGACATAATTGGCCTTTGTAGACGATTTCATCCAGCCATGGAGCACCTGGTCCTCTGCACCTGACAACACACTCTGAGTCAGCACTCTGGCCAGTTCTCTCTGTGAAGAAAATACTCACTAGAGAGAGTACCATTGTTTTAGGCCTTTGCCTGCCTCTGGAAACTGCACAGAATTCCTGTGAGATATTGTAGAGGCCCCAGCTCTGACTCATTGCTGCTGGAGAGCCTAATAGTGGCTCCAAGAGAAGGTCATTGTTTCAGGGGAACAGCTCACCTGGCTTAGGATGAGATCAGAGATTGAATCTAAATCAAAGCTCTAACCCACCCACTGCCACCTGCTGAGGAGCATAGAAGCCTGTAGCTGTGCCTACACCTATTGATATTAAGATACTAACACTGCCCTCAGAGACTGAGCACTGAAAATATAGCAACCCCAGAATTCCTGGACTGCTGAAAATCTTATGAGATTTTATTTCTTATTTATTCTTTATCCTTGGATATGTATGATTGGTCTTCCCCCCCCCCAACCATTCCAAATGCAGAAAATTTATAGCCAATAAGAAATATGGTACATCTGTGAAGTCTGCATACAACCAACTTCAAGTTATACGATGTAATTTATAACAAATTAAAATTGTCTGAAGAGGGAAATATAAGCTAGAATAATACTTAGTATAATGATGCCACTTCATGATGTCATTTTGTGAGAGGTGTACCACCAGTAAGCCCCAGTGAATTGTCCTTGTGACACTCAGATGGACAATAGAAGAATGCAGGATTGAAATAGCTATAGCTGTGCCACAACCTGCATCAATTTGGGATTGACCTGACTGGGGCAACAGGGAATGAAGAAAGGACAGACACACATACAGGAACGCTGGAATCAGCTTGGCTATGCACTTTTAGAGAGATGTACCAGCAACCCAGAAACGTGGCATGTTTATTATAAATAGCTGAAGAAGGAGGCATGTTTATTATATTATATATGGCTGAATGAATAAGGATGCAGGATAGCTAATTTTGAGAAGGGTGTCTTTAGGGGAGTTGTCTCAGGCTGCTGAAACTTGTGTGGAGGAAGGTGTGGTGGATATCTGCATACAGTGCCATCAATGCTTGGACCAGGAGAAGACTTCGCCATTTCCCAGAATCTGACCTAGGGAAGGCCTTGCCTTACCCTTGAGTCTAGGGCATTAGGATCCTGATAATGCCATGTTCATGTCAACTATGCACATTCAGTTAGGTAGCTACTCTGTCCACATACTATCTTGACAGTTATACATACCTCACTATGGCACTTGAGGAGTTCTCTGTTTTTGTAAGCTAAATGGGCACTCTTTCTGTAGCTGTTCCTCTTGTTTATATGAAGTGATGCCCATTTCATAGCATAATGCTTCATTGTATCTATTGTGAAGTAAAGCTATACTGCTTTATGCATATAGTGTATATACTTTGTAAAAACAGACTGACATTTCCCCTCTCTTGGCCTTTGTGCTATTATACTTGCATGTATATTATAAAACTCACAGTAGATTTAAACTTGATTTTGTGTTAAACAACCAATTGTCTTTTAAGTAACTTATACAATCTAAAATATATTTTGTTAACCTAACCATTTAGTTTTCTTCTCTAGTACTCTTCATATTTCTGTGCACTTCAATTTATATCTTCTATTATTTTTCTCCTGCTTTAATTATTTGCCACTTCATGTAATGGATGTCTTCTGGTTGTGAATTATTTTAGCTTTCTTATATTTTACAATATCCTCATTCTGCCCTTATTTTAATGGCCTTTTTTATATTGACAACTTGGCTCTCCATTCCATGACAATGGATATGTCACTCCAGTGTGTTCTAGCTCATGTTATTTCCAAGTAAAACTTTTCTCCATTCAAATCTCTGTTCTGGGTGAATGTACTTTTCTTCTTCATCATTCATTTTTAAGACATTTGATAATGATGTGCCCTAACATGGTTTTCTGCTGGTGAGTGCGTGTGTGTGTGTGTTTGAAATTTATACTTTTCAAAAATATTTAAAATGTGTGGCCAATCTTCCTCACTGTCATTTCCTGACCTCTTTCAGCGTCTCAGAGACAGGGACAGCTGGCCTCTTCTCATCGGCCCACAGCTTGTAGCTTCTCCAGTTTTTCCTTTTTGGAAAATTTCTAGTGACATGTCTTCAATGTGCTAATTTTCTATTCAGCAGTGTCTAATCTGCTCTTCATCTCATCTAGAATATGCTTCATCTCAGACCTTGCAGTTTCTATCTTTACATGTTTGACTTGGGTTGTTTTACAAACATTACTTTTCAGTTTTTAAGTGGCATGACAAAATACTCTTTTATCCTTTTTAAATCTCTCTTTTTTCTTCATTTTTTTTTCTCCAAATCTCTTATTGGAAGGCCACATACAAACTTCATTTATTGTATTTGAGATCACTGTTTTGTGAAAACGCTGCTTGTGTTTTCTACTACAAAAAAAAAAAAAACACTATAAATTATTTTAGAAATGTAGAGAAATATCCATTTTAAATTGTGAAAAAGGTGCACCATAATTACTGCTACAGTGCAGCCATGACTGTGTCAAATACCTATCTTATCTGATAACATATAATATGAAGAACAGTAATTGAGAATATCTTGTGGCTGTAGATAGCCAATCATAGGCACAGGAGTTGCAGAAGCAGACTATGCATATGCCTGTTGGTACATATCTTTGTGCAAATTTGTAACATTGCTTCCATATTGCCAAGTGCTATCATAACTTCTGCTAAGTCCCTGTTGGGTTACCAGTCCTAAAACTGGTCTGAATAGCAGCAGATCGAAAATTACTTCCAATACTCCTGCTGGTATAATTTACATCACTATAAACACCATTCTGAGTTTTAGTCGCAAATCTCTGTGAAGCAGACTAGAATAATCTCTGTCGGAGTTTTCCCTATCTCTAAAGATGAGTTTCTGTCAAGAGGAGCGTGCCTCCTCTACCTCTGGAACAACCTACGCCTCTGTCTTCAACCAATTGAAGCAGCTTGGGATTAATTGCTTGATTAACTAACTTCCTGAAGCACAGTGATAAGGTCATTCACTGTAGTGATTAGAGTAGGAATAGCCCCCATAGACTCGTGTGTGTGTGTGTGTGTGTGTGTGTGTGTGTGTGTGTGTGTGTGTGAATGCTTAGCCCATAGTCAGTGACACTATTAGGAGGTGTGTGGCCTTGCTGGAGGAAGTTTGTCACTGTGAAGGCAGGCTTTGAAGTCTTCAAAACTCAAGACAAGTCAGTGTATCTCAGTCTTCTTCAGCTGCCTTTGAATCAGGATGAAGAATTCTAAGCCCCTTCTCCAACACCATGTCTACCTGCATGCTGCCATGCTTCTTGCCATGGCTAAACCTCTGAAACTGTAAGCCAGTCACAATGAAATGTTTTTCCTTTATAAGAGTTGCTGTGGTCATATTTTCTTTTCACAGCAGCAGAAACCCTAAGACAATTGCTCACTTGCTTTATGTTATTAGGTATAAAGAAAGTATGTGCTGTGACTGGCTTGGTAGTATGAGCATGTCTTCAAATATGATGAATATAACCCCCTGAGGAAGTAGAGTAGTTATAATTGATGACAAATTTCACATCCTCCACATCGATACCTCTTGAGGCCACATGGATTGCAATCAGAATAGGGGCTTTTCCATGTTTGAATTTATTTGGACCCTAACCATGCTCCTGTTGGTTCTGGTCAATACAGATGCCCATGGTAGGCCACCCACCCCTCCTCAATTTTCTGGTAAATTCATCACATTTTCTTTTCTTAAAACAAAACAAAACACACAATGGTTTTATTCTCCTCATGCATGATCATTAGATGAAAACTTATTTCACCCTTTTCTACATCATGACATATATCCACAGTCTTTGTTATGTCTTGTGCTCAGTTCTAGTTCGTATTGATATGAATATTGTCTGTCAGGAAATCTTCATCAAGCTGTCTTACTTCTTTTGGCCAGGTTGCACTCTACATTAATGTTTGCCTGTCCAGTCTTATTTGATTCATGATTTTCCTTGTTGGTGTTCAAAGCCCATGTCAAGCATTCTGTCAGCTTCACCAAGTTAAGGTAGGTTGTTCTCAGGTAGGTCGCTCCACACTTTCAAACGTCCATCAGTCTTCCACGTGTTGCAACACCCATTTCCATACCTCTCTGAAAGTGTGGAGTGTTTCACAAGTTTTTCTGCCGTCCTTGTGCAGGAGCCATGCTAATCTTCTCTGGTGTAATGTATAGTATGTATATGTGTGTGTGTAATATAGTGCTTCCTTCCAGAGTGAGGAATCTTTTACCTTTTACCTGTTAACAAATATCATTTTAATTACTTTTAATATTCTTGTCTACTAATTCTATCATGGGTCTGTTTGAGTTTTTTAATTTTCTTTTAATTATGATAATATTTTTCTACTTTTGTAGGCCTGATGATTTTAATTGGATAGTAGAGATTAAGAATTTGATCTTGTTAGATGTTACATATTTTACTGTTCTTTTAAAAAATTTATTCTTCTCTCACATATTACATCTCAATTACAGTTTCCACTCCTTCCATTCCTCAGTCTTTCCAGTCCCCCCATCTCCTTTCTTCCCCAGATCCACACCACATCCACCTTCCCTTAGAAAAGAGCAGGCCTACCAGGAACACCAACCAAACATGGCATAGTGTAGTGGCTATTCCTGGTTGTCAACTTGACTATATTTGGAATGAACTACAATCCAGAATTGGAAGGCTCACCAGTGAACCTAATCTGGAGACTGGGAGATAGAAGTTTCTGATCTGGATCTTGGTATGGAGATCTT
>NC_034602.1:6124555-6125919 GCF_900095145.1 Mus pahari | reverse complement strand
TGGGATTTGGACTGCAGACTGTAAGTCATCAATAAATTCCTTTACTATATAGAGACTATCTGCAAGTTCTGTGACTCTAGAGAACCCTGACTAATACACATAGCAAGTTGCAATATACTAGGCATATGGCATAACAAGTTACAATATACCAGGCATACACCACCAGGCATTTGTCACATCAAGGCTGGACAAATCAATTCAGTAGGAAGAAAAAGGTACTGCAAACAGACCAAAGAGTCAGAAACAACCCCCTTTTCCACTGTTAGGAATCCTACAAGAACACCAAGCTCATCAGCCCTGACATACATGCAGAGGACCTAGGTCAGACCCTTCAACTTCCCTGATCTCTGCCACTCTCTCTGAGTCCCAGTCACTTGATTCTGTGGATGGTGTTCTCTTAGTGTCACTGTCCTCTCTGCAGGGGTCCCCAAGCTCTACCTAATGCTTGGCTGTAGGACTCTGCATCTGTTCCCATCAGTTGCTGGATGAAGTCTCTCTAATGATGTTTGTGCTATGTTCTGATCCCAGCACACTCTGCAGGCAGGATAAACTGTAGGTTGAAGGTGTTTTGGATGTGTTGGTGTCCTAATCCCTCTACTTGAGACCTTGGTTACAGAAGATGGCCCATTACCACGAGTCTTTGCCAAGTTTACTCCTCAAGTACTACAATAGATAGATATGGAAAAAGTAGACAGCCTTCTCTTGTTCCTGACTGTAAACTTAAAGCAATTGTAGTGGAGTTGTTTAAGCTTCTCTTCATTGAATTTGATGTTGGCTATAGGCTTGCTATAAATTGCCTTTATTATGTGAAGTATTTCACTTTTATCCATGATCGCTTCAAGACTTATATCATGAAGAGGTGTTAGATTTTGTCAAAGGCCTTTTCAATATCTAGTGGGATGGTCATGTGGTTTTCTTCATTCAGTTTGCTTATATAATAGATTACATCAACATATATTGAAACACCTCTGTGTCTCTGGGATAAAGCCTTCTTGATCATAGAAGATGATCTTTTTTGATGTGTTCTTGGATTCAGTTTGCAATTACTTAATTGAGGTTTTTTGTTTGTCTTTTCATCAATGTTCATGAGGGAAATTGGTCTGTAATTCTCTTTCTTTGTTAAATCTTTATGTGGTTTGGGTATCAGGGTCACTATGGCCTTTTAAAATAAAATTGACATTGTTTCTTCTGTTTGTATTTTGTGGAATGATTTGAGGAGTATTGGTACTAGCTATTCTTTGAAAGTTGATAGAAATCTACTCTAAAACTATCTGGTCTTAGACTGTTTTGCTTGGGAGATATTTTTTTATTAGATATTTTCTTTATTTACATTTCAAATGCTATCCCAAAAGTTCCCTATACCC
>NC_034602.1:6116468-6124160 GCF_900095145.1 Mus pahari | reverse complement strand
TTTTTTTTTTTTAACAGGTATAGGACTATTTAAATAGTTTTGATTTTGTTGCTGTTGTTGTTTAACTTTGGTAAGTGGTATCTATGTAGAAAATCATCCATTTCTTTCAGATTTTCCAATTTGGGGGATTTCAGGTTTTTGAAGTATGACCCAACAATTCATTAGATTTTCTCAGCGTCTGTTGTTATACCCTCCTTTCTTCCCTAACTTTGTTAAATTGGGTATTGTCTCTCTGTCTTTTAGATACTTTGGATAATTGTTTGTCTATCTTGTTGATTTTGTCAATAAATCAACTCTTTTTTTTTTTCATTGATTCTTTGTATTGCTCTTTGTCTCTATTTTATTGATTTTTGGCTCCCTGCTTGATTATTTCCTCACATCTACTACTCTTGGGTGTGTTTGCTGATTTTTTTGATTTTTCCCTAGAGCTTTCAGGTTTGCTGTTAAATCACTAGTGTGAAATCTCTTCAATTTCTTTATGAAGGCACAGGAACCTTTCTCTTGGCATAGCTTTCATTGTGCCTCATAAGTTTGGGCATGTTGTACATTTATCTCTATTGAATTCTAGGAAGTCTTTAATATTCTTCTTGGCACAGTAGTCATTCACTATAGAGCTCTTTAATTTCCATGAATCTGTAAGCTTTCTATTGTTTCTGTTGTTGAAATCTCACTTTAATCCATGATGGCATGATTGGATATAAGGGTTTTTTTTCAATTTTCTTGTATCTGTTGAGACTTGCTTTGGGACCAAGCATGTGGTCAATATTGGAGATTGTTTTATGAGGTATTGAGAAGAAGGTATGTAAATATTTTGTGTGTTTTGGAGAAATGTTCTCTAAATACCTGTTAGGTCTATGTGGTTGGTAACATCTGTTAGTGCCATTATTTCTCTGTTTAATTTATNTCTAGGTAACCTGTCCATTGGTGAGAGTGGACTATTGAAGTCCCCCACTATTAATGTGTGAGGTTTGACATGTAGTTTATGCTTTAGTAATATTTATTTAACAAATATGTGCCCTTGCATTTGGGGCATAGATATTAAGATCAGAAATGTCATCTTGGTGAATTTTTCCTTTGATGAGATAATATGTCCATTTTTTAATGAATTTTGGTTGGTAGTCTATTTTGTTAGATATTAGAATGGGTACATCAGCTTCCTTCTTATGTCCATTTATTTGATAAATTTTCTTCAACACTGTACTCTGAGGTAATGTTTATTTTTGATGTTGAGGATGTGTTTCTTGTATACAGCAGAAGGATGGATCCTATTTTCATATCCATTCTGTTAGCCTGTGTCTTTTTGTTAGAGAATCGAGTCTACTGATATTGAGAGATATTAGTGACCAATGATTGTTAGTTCCTGTTATCCTGCATATTTTTATAGGTATAGTTAACCATCTTATGTTGGAGTTTTCCTTCCAGTACTTTCTGTAGAGCTGGATTTGTGGATAAATATTGTTTAAATTTGACATTGTCATAAAATATCTTGTTTTATCCATCTATGGTGATTGAAAGTTTTGCTGGGTATAGTAGTTTTGGTTGGCATCTGTGATATCCTAAATTCTCCAAGACATCTTTCTAAGCTCTTCTGACTTTTAGAATCTCTACTGAGAAGTCAGATGTAATTGTAATAGATCTGACATTATATGTTACTTGGCCTTTTCTCCTTGCAGCTATTAATATTCCTTTTTTATATTCCTTTTTTTTTTGTTTTGTATGTTTAGTGTTTTGATTATTATGTGGGATGGGGAATTTCTCTTCTGGTTCAATCTATTTGGTTCTGAATGCTTTGTGTACATTTATAGATATGTCTTTTTTGGGTTAGGAAAATTTCTTCTATGGTATTGTTAAATATATTTTCTGAGTTTTGAGCTGGGATTATTCTTCTCTGCCTAGTATTCTTAGGTTTGGCCTTTTCATAGTGTTCCATATTTCCTGGATGTTTTTGGTAGGGATGTTTTTAGACTTAACATTTTTGACCAATGAATTTATCTCTTCTGTAGTATCTTCTTAGCCTGAGAGACTCTTTCTTCCATTTTTTGTATCCTGTTGGTGATGTTTATGTCTGTAGTTCCTGTACCTGTATCTTCCATTTCCATATTTTCTTCAGTTTGTGTTTTCCTTTTCCCCTTTATCTGTTCACTTTAAATCCTGACCCCTGTCTCTACTCACAAAGTCCCTCCCCCTCCCCTTCTCCTCTGAGAGGATGGAGGCACCCCATGGGTATCCTCTGAACCTGGAACATCAAGTTTCTGCAAGGCTAGGTGCATCCTCTCCCTCTGAGGCCAGTCAGGGGAATGGGGTTCATAGACAGGTGTCAGCTTTGGGGACAGCTCCATGATCCAGTTGTTTGAGAACACATATGAAGATTGACCTGCACATCTACTACATGTGTGTGGAGAGCCTATGTCTAGCCCATGTGTGCTCTTTGGCTGGTGGTTCAGTATCTGGGAGCCCCCAAAGGTCCAGGTTAGTTGGGTCTGTTGGTATTTCTGTGGAGTTCTTATCTCCTCCAGGGCTTTTGGTCTTCCCCCAACTTTTCCATAAGACTGCTTGAGCTCCATCTAATATTTGGCTGTGGGTCTCTGCATTTGTTTGAGTCATCTGCTAGGTAGAGCCATGCTCTGTCATCTCAGAGGACAGCCATGCTAGGCTCCTGTCTGCAAGTACAACAGAGCATCATTAATGGTGTTCAGGATTGGTGCTTGCCCCTGGGATGGGTCTTAAGTTGGACCGGTTATTGGTTGATCATTCCCTCAGTCTCTGCTCCATCTTTGTCTTGGAATTTCTTGTATACGTGACAGATTTTGGGTTGAATGTTTTGTGGGTTGGTTGGTGTCCTTATACTTCCATCGGAGGTCTCGCCTGGCTAAAAGAGGTAGCCATTTCAGGTTACATATCCTCACTCCTAGGATTATCAACTAAATGTCACCCCTCATAAACTCCTGGGAGCCTCCTCATCCCAGGAGTCTGGCACATCCTTGAGATGTTCTCCTTATACCCCCCTATCCTCTGATTTCCATTTATTCTCCTAGACTACTGGTCCTCTCTTCTGTCTTTTCCCATATTTGATATTGAACACCCCTTGTCCCACCCAGTTCCCTCTCTCTGTCTGCCTCCTATGACCATTTTATTCCTTCTTCTAAATGAGATTCAAGGATCCTTGCTTGGGTTTTACTTCTTGTTTAGCTTCTTTGGGTCTGTGAAATAAAACCTGGTTATTTTGTACTTTTTGGCTAGTATCCATCTATAAGTGAGTACACACCATATGTGTCCTTTTGGGTCTGGGTTACCTCAGTGAGGATGATATTTTCTAGTTCTATCCATTTGCCTACAAATTTCATAGTGTCATTGCCAGGGAGGTTCCTCAAAAATTTAAAGGGATTTTTTTCATTTCCTTTTAAGGACCTCTATCATCTCCATAAATTTGTTTTTAAGATCAGTTTCTTGTGCTTCAGCTGTATTATAAATCCAATATTTGGTGTTGCAGAATAGCTAGACACTGGTCATGCCATATTGCCCTGGCTATTTTGATTGCGTTCTTCCACTGGCATTTGGGGTATCTGGGTTTAGGATGACTATAGGTCTAGGTGCTGATTTCTGAGTTTGTCTCTATTGGATTGGTTTTTTTTTTCTTTGGTTTGTGTTTCCTATTTGACTGTCTGGTTTTTGTAGCCTGCATTTCTGGCCACTGGCATGACCTCTGACTCAGTAGGCAGTCTCTGTCTAAGGGACTGGACTTAAGGTGGCTAGCTGGGCTTTTGGTGTAGCAGGAGGTTTCTGCCTGAGTTGGGGGTGGGGGTGGGTAGGCTATGATGATGAAGAGGGGGATGGATATTGGGAGCTGTGCGTGAGAGGAAGAGACCTACAAAGAGGCTTCCTATCTGGAGTTCTGGTGGTTGGTGTGGTCTCTGGTCCAGCAAAAAAAAAACAAACAAAAAAAAAACAAAAACCTCTAACTGAGTTCACTTACCCCCCACCCCGCCTTTTTTTTCTGGTTTGCTTGGTTTGCATTTTTTTTTTCAAATGACATTAGTTCTTCTGACTGGTGTGGTGTGAACCTGGAGAGCAGAACTCTACCTATGTTGGAGCCATGGATACAGCGTGGGGGAGCACTGCAGTGAGATGGGATGGAGGTGGGCAGTGTAATAGGTCTTTGGGAACCGCATCTTGGGTACAGGACAGTTCACCTGGCAGGTGGGTCACTTACCTTTGGTTCTAACTGGTGTGGTATGTTAGTGTTCTTGTACATATTTTGAGCTTTATTCTGAGATATTATAAAATTATTTGGAAGTAGTTTGAGACTTGTAGATCATACCTGTATTTATCAGGCCAGACCACAGTAGAACTAATTTTCCCACCAAAACCTTCATTTGTACAATTATTGTTCTTGAACCTGGCTGGCAGAGTGGCCCTATGCTTTTTTGCTATTTCCACCCCATACAGCCCCACTCCTTACCCCTGCAGTAATTGCTTAGTTCCCAATTTCCTTTAGCAGGTCACAGTTCTGCCAACTCCCCCGTGGAGCTCCCTAAGCTGCCACCCAGCTCTGAGTCTCTGCAACACTCCTCTAACAGTATCTTCCATGGATACTTTCACTATCAGTAAGAAAACCAGTGTCCTGAAGGAGCACTGGACTCCATGAAAATCCCTTTCCTTGCACAGTGATCTGGAACCTTCTGCAAGTGGTAATTTGGGGGGAAAATCCTGTGAATTTGGATCTAAATCATGCTCAAAGCCTCATGTGTCAAAGGTGTGCCTGCCACTTTATGGTGATATTGGCAAGTGGGGTTTAGTAGAAATCCTTGGTGGGGGTGGGTGTAAGGTTGTGGAGAGTATGCTTGAAGTATTGCCTTTCACATTCCTTTCTCTCTTTTTCTTCTCAGGTGCTATGAAGGTTTGAATAACCTTGACATACAGAAAGTGCTACTATTAGGAGGTGAGGCATTGTTGGAGTAGATGTAGCCTTGTTGGAGGAAGTACATCACTGTGATGGTGGGCTTTGATGTCCTATGCTCAAGCCCTGCGCAGTACAGAAGAGACCCTCTTCCTGGCTGTTTGAGGAAGACAGTCTCTTCTTTGCTGTCTTTGGATCAAGATATAGAACTCAACTCCTCTCCAACACCATATTTGCCTGTATGTTGCCATGCTTCCTGCCATGATGATAATGGACTGAACATCTGAAATGGTAAGGCAGCCCAAATTAAATGGTGTTCTTTATAAAAATTGCATTGGTCATGTTTCTCCACAGCAGTAAAACCCTAATGAAGACAAAAGTTGGTACCAGAAGCTGGGTATTATGATGAGGTATTACATTACCATACTGGAGATGTCAGTACCAAGGGATGACCACCAAGACCATTGGCAGTATTGGAATAGAGTCCACAAGAACCTAGAGTTCTATAGAGGGCAGAGCTGAGGAAGTAATGTACCCCTCTTTTGGAGGACTACAGAAGATCATATTATCTGTAGATCCTAGACATTGGAACAAGAAGCTGTAAGGTTGAAGTTGCCTTGGATACTCCAAAATATTGAGATGTCAGAGCCATGGGGTACCTGCTGATGAAAGCTGCCATCAAGAAGTAGAAACCAGTCCAAGAAAAAGAAGGTTGTTGTAGTCAACAAAGATAGAAGGAGTTGGAGATCTGAAGAGCACTTTGACATCAGATATGGAGATGCAGAATTTAACGTTTGCCCACTCGGTTTAGGTCTTGGCTTGGGCCATTATTTCTTCACTGTGACATTTTAGAACGGTAATATGTATCTCATGATATTGGAAGTCTATGATCTGCTTTTTTATTTTGATCTTATAGGGGATTAGAGTTAAGAGATTACATAAATCTCAGAAGAGACTTTGAATTTCAAACAGTGTTGAGACTATGAGAGACTATGGGGATTTTTGAAGTTGGATTAAATGTATTTTGCATTATGCTCTGGCTAGGTATGGCTCCCATAAACTCATGTGTTTGGGCAAGTCTATGGGGAATAAAGAGTAGAATTTGATGGTTTAAATATGCTTGGCCTATGGGAAATGCTACTATTAGGACACGTGGCCTTGTGGAAGAAGCGTGGGGGTGGGCTTTGAGGTCCTCTGCTCAAGCTCTGCCCAGTGCAGAAGAGACCCTCCTCCTGTCTGCCTGCAGAAGACAGACTCTTCCTGTCTGTCTTCGGATTAAGACGTAGAACTCTTAGTTCCTTCTTCAGCAACATATCTGCCTAGATGCTGCCATGCTTTCCACCATGATGATAATAGACTGACCATCTGAAACTGTAAGGCAGCCCCAATTAAATGTTGTCCTTTATAAAAGCTGCCTTGGTCATGCTGTCTTTTCACAGCAATAAAACCCTAACTAAGACAAGTACCATGATAGGATTATCATAATCTCCATAACCATGATAGAACTCTCCATGGGCCCAAATTCACTGGGCCAGGTAACCATGAATTAAAATATGAGCAGATTATAACTTTGCTCCTTATAAGTATTTCAGATACTTTGTCACAGCAATAAAGGGGAAAATGGAGGCCATAAAGATCCAACATTTATTTCCCAGAGAACCCTGGCCTTTCACAAGTAGATACTGCTCTAAAATACATTTTTAATTTGATATCTGTTGTTTGTTTTTTAGTTGTTTTAGGCTGTAGAGGGTGAATCCATTCCCTATTGGCTAGAAGCAATATTTGTACCATTCTTTATCATTTAAAAAGTGTTTTAATTGTTTTCATTTTTTACATTTATTTATTTTATATGTGAACATCTCTCTCTCTCTCTCTCTCTCTCTCTCTCTCTCTCTCTCTCTCTCTCTCTCCCCCCCGTTGTGTGTGTGTGTGTGTGTGTGTGTGTGTGTGTGTGTGTGTGTGTGTGTTGGAGTTTATAAAAAGAAACCAGGGCTTCCGGTTGGTGGCAGCTCCGGCCTAACTTGGGCGCTAACTCAGCAGACAGTCCTCCCACAGTCCCCAGAGGACTGTCCACACCAAAGGTGCCCTAGTAAGCCCAGGATCTTAGGATGACTGGTGTGTGGAACACAACACCTATTCCAAACCAATCGAGAAGGGCTTGTGACAGTAGAAGCAAGGACACAGGAGCCCTGCCTAACCAGCAGCTCCGGTTCCTTCTGATTGGTGCTGGTATACCTTGGTTTCAAACATACCAGACAGCCCCATGGTCCCCATTGGAGACACCACTTCCAGGTGCTGTAACATGCCCAGGATCTTAGGATTCCAGGATACCAGGATACCAGGAGCTTGTTCACACCAGGATTTCAGGATCTCAGAGGAATCTTGACTGCAAAGAACTCTGACACACCCAGAATCTCAGGTTCACAGGAGCCTGGAATCACAGCATCACAGAGAAAGCTGGACACTGAGGAGTCCGGAATCAACCAGGATTATAGGAATGATAGGCTCCAATCAGATATATTGAGGGCAGCAAGCACTTGAGATGAGCAGATGGCAAGAGGCAAGTATAAGAACAGAAACAACAGAAACTAAGGTTACTTAACATCATCAGAACCAAACTCTCCCACCATAGCAAGTCCTGGATACACTATCACACCAGAAAAGCAAGATATGGATCTAAAGACATTTCTCATGATGATAATGGAGGACTTTAAGAAGCAAATAAATAAATCCCTTCAAGAAATACAGGAAAACATAGGTAAACAGCTAGAAGCCCTTAAAGAGGAAACACAAAA
>NC_034602.1:6087219-6112374 GCF_900095145.1 Mus pahari | reverse complement strand
TCAGCTATTAAAAATAAGGAATTCATGAAATTCTTAGACAAATAGATGGATAATATTCTAAGTGAGATAACCCAATCAGAAGAGAACACACATGATAGGCACTCAGTGATAAGTGGATATTAGTCCAGAAACTTAGAATACCCAAGATACAATTTGCAAAACACATGAAATTCAAGAAGGCAGAAGACCAAAGTATGGATACTTCATTCCTTCTTAGAATGGGGAACAAAGTACCCATGGAAGGAGTTACAGAGAGAAAGTTCGGTGCAGAGCCTGAAGGAATGAGCATCCAGAGACTGCCCCACTTGGGGATCCACCCCATAAACAACCACCAAACTCAGACACTAGACAGATACCAACAGGAGCCTGCTGACTGGAGACTGATATAAGTGTCTCCTGTGAGCTCTGTCAGTGCCTGCAAATACAGAAGTGGATACTCACAGTCATCCTTTGGATGGAGCACAATGTCCCCAATGAAGGAGCCAGAGAAATACCCAGGGAGCTGAAGGGGTCTAAAGCCCCATAGGAGGAACATCAATATGAACTAACCAGCACCCCTTGAGTTCCTTGGAAGTATACCACCAATCAAAGAAAACACATGGTGGAACTCGTGCCTCTAGCTGCATATGTAGCAGAGGATGGACTACTCAGTTATCAATGGGAGGAGAGGCCCTTGGTCTTGCGAAGGCTCTATGCCCCAGTATAGGGGAATGGCAGGACTAGGAATGGGAGTGAGTGGGTTGGGAAGGGGGAGGGGAGGAGATAGGGGATTTTCAGAGGGGAAACTAGGAAAGGGGATAACATTTGAAATATAAATAACATATCTAAAAATAAAAAAGAGAAAGAAAGAAAGAAAGAAAGAAAGAAAGAAAGAAAGAAAAAGAAAGAAAGAAAGAAAGAAAGAAAGAAAGAAAGAAAGAAAGAAAGAAAGAAAGAAAGAAAGAAAGAAAGAAAGAAAGAAAAACCAGGAATAATAGTTCCTTTGGATTTAATGCTAACAGATGCCTTTCTCTTGTTCCTTTTCCTGTTACAATTACAATTCTTTGCTAAGGCTGTCTTTACTAATCTGATCACCTGTCATTCTTGCCTAAATCTACTGTAGCTTGTGACTAATGCTTGGTCAGCATCCCAGGGTCTTTTTCCAGGATTCACAGTTGTCCCCGTTTCCCGTCTTCCCTTCAGGCATGCTTCTGCTCTGCCATGCTGGTAGAGATGGTCTCTGGAGTCAGCTGCTATTCATTACTGCTATTTGGCAACTTAACCTTGAGAAACTATCATTTTTCATATTTTACCTGATAAGAACACTTATATTATGCACTTTCTAGAGTTGTTGGAACATTCAGAGAATTTTGAGAAGCTTGACTACCATTGCTGGTGATGGGTTCTGTAGTGACATCACCCATTATTATGATTCTTCCTTTAAGGAACAGTACCCTTTGCTCTCTAGGCTCCTTTTAGCATTGTTCTTCCTTAGGAACCTCTCCCTATCTCCAGCCTCATGAATTTTCACCTGAGGAATTCTCTTTTCAAATGCATCTCAAAGTTTTCCTACAAGGACGGCTTCTATGCCTCTAGTCTTGGCAGGATCTCTGTGGCACAGAATAATTTTTTTTGGCCATTACTTTCTCTTCTGTCTCCATCTCTGTTACTGTAACAGATCCAGAGTCCAGGGAGTTACTGCAGGTCATCAAATAATAGTAACTGAAGAATGAATGAAGTCCAAGATGTCTAATCAAAAGAACACAGATGAACAAAAAAAAAATCATGCTCAACATTGCCTTTGGAGCTTCCTTGTGAACTACCAGATAAGGCTGCAGTGGTAATTTCTCTAGTTCAGTGCTAAGTAATGCTACTTGACAATAAAATGTTTATGACCTGGAGATGAAAAGGGAGGGGGAAAAAAGCAACCACAAATAAAAATGAACAAGGACTCCTAACCCCTGTCCTTGCTCTGTGGCCCACATGCCCAGTGTAGACACTATTGCTACACAGCTGGGCTTTCAAGTATTGCCTGCCAATATTGACATTACCCCATCCTATGTAAGGAAATCAAAGTGGGCTGGTGAACAATCACTTTCAAAGCTAATTGTTAAACCTGCAGGTCAGAGCTCTCAAGCTAATGCTTGTTGACTTAATGGCAATTTTGGTGTTTGCTCTTTAAAAAAAAAAAAAAAGAAATGATATTTTTGCTCTCTTTTCACTATGGCACAAGGTAGAATTCTTACATTTTATTTTTAAGGCAGGTTAAGGGCTTCCTGCTTAGGTTTTCTGAGCACTTGCTTTCTTTGTATCCCTCTGCCTTCTTCTACTTCTCTCCCTCGTTCTATTGGATGTTAACTTAACAGCAATGTTTGTCTTGTTCATTAGTTCTTCTGCAAGGACATTTAGAAATCATGGTAAGTCCACTTCCCATTGTCCTTTGTCCTCTGTAAATCTCTGGAGGTTTTGTGTGGAGATCCTTCCTGAACCAGTCATTGGTGATGGGCTCTGTGTACTGACTATTTGTGGGCAGCTCCCTCTCTGAGTATTGGCCATTCGTGGGCAGCTCCCTCGTTACCATGTAGAGTGAAGGTTGGGAGTAACTCTGTGTCCCTGGCAGGGTTCTCCCGTGAACACTAAGCCCTGTGCTCCTGGTTTGACCCTCCCAGAAAAAGCCATATCCCACTGCTTGGGTCTCCTTGCCTTTTCTTCACACCGCAGATCTCAGTCTACAGTGAATGACAACAGGGGTGTTTGGGAATACTTATTTGGGGAAGGAAACTGACAAGGTATCAGTCCTTTCTCTGCTAACCCTTGGCATGAATTTGAGTCTATCAGTATATTTCCACTTATTGATGAGCAGATCACAGACTAGCCCCTGGGCATGTTTTCAAACTTAATGAAGAAAAGACAGTTCGTGACACCAGAGCTCTTCATCTCACTGACAGCATCAATCAAGACGTTCTCTGATCCCCTCACTGCTCCACCAGTAAAACCTTAAATGCAGGAAAGGTAATGGCCATGGATAGAAATGGAAAGGAGATGGAATCTTCTGGTTCATGTTGTGTGCCACGCTTTGCCTCACTCTGGACTCTGCTGAGGACAGTAAAACCAGGGGTTAGAGTTGATATCTGGGAGATCATAGAAATTATGAGGGTAGGTGGCAGTGGCTTTATACATAGTGGAGTGTTTTATTATTCCTAGAGGTGAAGATGCAGTGATGGGAGATTCTCCTCCCAGCAGCTCACTGCCCTTTCTGTTTACTAAACCAACCAAGCAAGCAGCAAGCACAGAAAACAAAAGGAGGAGTTGAAGCTTATCTTGGAAATTAATCATTTTGTGCTAGGAGAAATTTTCCTTTTCCTTCACAGGAAAGCTAGCTCTTCTATAACAGCTTAAGAACAGACCAAACCAAAAGAGAGAAAGAAGAATGGGCATTCTGAGGACAGGGAGAAGTGAAAAGATTGGGTGGGTTGCCTTAGACACCTTGCATAACTGTGGAGGTCATGAAGTTTCTCTGAAACCCTGGAAACTGTGAGTCTGGTTCAGGGCTCTTCAGTCTAGCATCAGAGAGGCAGCCCATCTATCAGAGCTCAAGCTTTCAGAGCAAGGCTGGCTTCTGGCCCCCTTTCACTTTACAACAGGTCCCTAAGGCCCCTGGGGAGAAGAGGTGATACATGAGCTTTCTGTCCATCATTGAGAACTTGTTGACACAATAGGTCTCTCCATCTCTGCTTCTCCAGCCACAGTTTTATTATGACTCTGGGGATTCCTGTGTCTGTGATGGGGGAGCTTTGCACTTCCCCTGACAAGAGCAATGATTTGCTCACATTGGTCAGAAAACTACAAAAGGCCCTTGTTATTGCCAACACCACACAGTTCAAGGCAGTCTACAGCACTGTCCTTAGATCTGTGATATAGAACACCATGCAGTAGATCTGGCAATGGCCTCCTCACTGACTTTCTTCTTTTATTCTGCTCTCTTTAAGACAGAACAAAGCTGTCCTTGAACTTGTCATCCTCTTGCCTCAGCCTCCAGAATACTAAGATTATTCACTCTGTCATTGCTCCCAATGTTCATGCTTGAGAGCTGTCACTACTGCTATTCTCTGGACTCCCCAATTGGAGCACTTCTAAATCTTTGTCACTTTGGAAAGGGAGGTGTCTAGGTTGGAGTGCTTCTCTCCTTTGGCTGTGAGTACTCAGGGGTTGGCAGGTCAGGATACTACTGGCCACATCCTCATCCTTTGGACTAGGACCTCTTAGTCAGTCACAATGTTAGTTATGAAAGGCAGCAAGGGGCAGTCCCAGCACTCCATCTCTGAGGACCGCACTGAATCTTCTGGGCCTGTGACTTCTACCAGATGGCAAATAGAATTTGTTCACTTTGCCTGCAGTGGGAATTTAGAGCAGAATCTGGCCAGACAAGACGGGCAGGAACTGTCTATAGACACTAGAATCCCTCTGCTGTTCCACATGTGATGGTACTGGCATGTGACACTAGTCCATTTTTCTCAACTGTTTTTAGCCTGTCTTACTCTGGCCAATGACTGACTCCCGCTTTCTCATTGTGTTCTTCTCAGTCACCCCTATTGTGGACAGCTTCTCTGTGCAAAAAGCAATCCCAAATATCTACACAAAATTTGAGAACCACCTCCCAAGAATCTTGCATCAGAAGGGGGTACAGCTTTGTAATAATCTGTCATTATCCTATGGCTTCCTGATCTGGCAATCTGGGGCAGAGATAAGTTTTCAGACTGGATAATTCATAAAGTCACTCTTTATTTCCTTCTTTTCCTTATGGATCAAGCTAAGCTAGAGTAATCAAAGTGAATGAGGACTAGTCTTGAACAAATAGATTGAAAATGTTTTTTTCCATCTTAAAGCCTTAGTAGTAAATCCTTTTACTCCCCATATATGGTTCAGATACACAGGCCTAGGATGAAGAGTCCAGTGAAGATCTCCCAAGAGTCATCCTCAATGGCTGATGGGGCTCATAGTCTTTTGGAACACTGGGACCAGGTAGTTGGGAATGGTCTTGAGTCTTACTTGAAATGGCCACAATATTCTTGATGGGGCTCCTTGAGCATTGAACCATATAATGATTATTTGATTCACATTGACAATAGAAGGGCTGGCTCTATGGCACACTGTGTGAAACTGTTTCTGAAGCTTTTCTTCTCAGCTTGAAATGAGAGTGAACTCTTGGTGTCCCTGTTAGAGTGTAGAGTCCAGGCATAGCCCAGAGTCTAGCAGGACTGAAGTTGCAGCTCTACACACAAAGACAGCCCTGGCTTCTGAGAGAGTAGTGACAATGGCAGGGTGGAAGAACATAGACGCTCTACATGACACTGCCAGCTGATGTCTCCTCTCAGTTATCTCATGTCCCCTGATTCTCTCTGAACTTTGTATGAGGAAGTCCCCAGGGTCCCAGCTCTAAGAATTTATGGAGAAAATGGCTCTGTGCCCTTTGAGTCTTAGATGAGGCTGTGGCTTTGATACCTATCAAGTCTGGCTGTAACTGAGGGCAAGGGGTTATGGGGATGGATAGATGTGTGGGCATTATCTCTGTCCACATCTCTCTTGCCATGCTGACCCCACCCCCAGAGCAGCAGAGGTACCTCTGCTTTGCAGTTGAGCATTGGCCAGTCACATATCGCCCAAACAGGTGCTTGTGGCTGTCAATGTCTTGAAGCAGTTAAACTTGCCTTCACCTCTGGTGCAGTTCCCTTAAAAGAAAATAGAGAGATCTTGGAAAAGTGGAAAGGGTGGCAGGCCAGAACAGTAAAGTGTGTGCAATCGCTCAGATACAAGTGGCACCACTAAAAATTGCCTTCATATATCAGCTTATGGTTTACACACTCTGGCAGAAAGGACACTGAAAGGTCAGCTGGAAAAAAAAAAGTCCGTGTCAGGCCTGAAGCTGTGGCTTCAAAGGTGGTGAGAAGACATGGTCTCAGAAGGGTTCTAGAGTTCCCGTTAGTGCTTGATGGGGTAGGATTCGGGTGTTTGGTTTTGTTTTGTTTTTAACTAACTCTTTATTTTGCTGCTTTTAAAGAACTTGCCTGCTAACATCAGCAGAGAAGGTAAGGTATAGACTCCAAGTAACCTTTCCCTCTGACCTCTGGTGACAAGACGGATAGTTCCATTCATCTGTGGGTGAGCAGCAGAGGCTCCCTGCATTTTTTCTCCCCTTTGCTTGGACTCAGGATATATTTGTTTGCAGAAAGGAATGTCACTTCTGTGAATGCACTGCTCAGTCATGTGCCTGCGGTGGTGAAATCTGTGGAGGGGAGAAGAGACAGGAGGGAAGGGGGGTGGTGTGGGGAAAGGGCAAGCTATACTCTGGGGGCTCTGAGTGATGCCAGCTCAGATCCAGGAACAAATCTTCAACCAAATGATAATGGAGAATGTGCCTTCCAACCAGAAGAATCACAAATGTACTGTGAATTAATAATGCACCCTTTTAGTAGTGATTGACTTGTGAGATGGTCTGGGGAGGACTCACCCACTCTCAGTCCCATCTATGAGAAGGAAGTAGGTGCTCTGTGGCTTCCTTGGAGTTTTGTTTAAGACCAACTCTCCTCCTTACTTTATTAACCATGTAACATTTTAAGGTTGTTTTTTCCTCTCTGTCTCCTCCAGCAAGTCTCTATCGATCACTGTTTACAGTTATAATCCCTTTCAAATTTATCATCCATGACTAACACCATATGTATTGATTAGCGTTGACGGATGTCCCTCTACAGCATAGAACTGCTGTGATCTTGGCTAGGGAAACACAGCAGAGATGAGAAGAGATAGAGGCATACATTTTCCCCTTCTCCTTCATTTTTCTCTTGGTATTCTTTTGCTCTCATTTTCTTCCTAGCTGACACGAGTAATTTTCTATGGAAATTGAAGAATGGCTTTGCATATTTTAATAGTATATATTTTTACTCCTCCCTATAGCATTTGTTGGGGGAGAGAAGGGGCTGTTTAGTGTCAACGGAGGTGGGGGGTGCCAACAGGTCTTAAAGGAGATCAGATTTATGAGTGGCAGCAAAGTACCTTAACCTACAGCTTCGAGTAACAAGGATATAAAGGGTAATTATTTTAGGGACAAATTTGATGTCACTTGTAACCAAGGACAAGGTATCTAAAATCTGAAGTATAAATAGTAACATTTGTCAATAGTGGAATTTTGTATCCCTTTTTGCTTGCTCTCTGACATACTTTCTTTGCCTGTAATAGCAATAGACCATCAAGCTGTTCCCCTCACCCTTACCCAGCCAAGTTTCTGGGTCTCTCTATCTTAGAACACTGCTGTGTCCACTCATTCTCTTTACAGGAGACACCCAGCCTGTGTGGCAAGTCTAACAAGTTAACCTGGCAGCCTCACACTGAACTGCTCAGGTCTGGTCCCACAACCAGATGTGAGTAGAATCCTGCCATCAGTGTGACTGAGCAATAATCCTTTTCTACCTGTCAAACAGTAAGGCTGGGGGAAGCTTCAAATGCCTCAGAGGATCACCTAGGACCTAAGCTCCTCCCTTATTCTCAGATTCCAAAGATGTCCTATTCCTCTAGAAAGCATTTCTTATAGTCCGCATTCTAGGACCAGTAAGAGAACAGAGTGAAGGTCTATAGAACTCACAGGGAGCTTAGCGGTCTTGGATCTTAGTTTACTAGCTACCATGAGGGACCTGATGGAGCTTCAGACATTCAGAGTAAATGAATTCAGAGTAATTCCCTGCCATATGTGGGAGGGAAGCCCTTCAGCCCTGTAGTTCAACAAATGACTCAGTTTCTCCTCCTCTCTGGAATACCATCACCTGTCTTCCTCTCTACTTCTGTTTGCCTGTCACATCTTCATGCCCCACACCTCTCTTCTTCCCTTTCTTACGAGTGCTTCCTCAGTGACATTCTAGATGGAGAGGGGGGATCACAAGGACTCTTTACTCAGCTCACTCTATTTTACAAGGCCATTTTCTAACAAATTCAAAGGTTTCTTTACCACAGAGAATTCACATTAAAAAGTTAATTTTCTTTCCAAAGGAAAGAAGGGAGGTATAGTCAGCTCCTAGGAGAGGGCAAATCTACATAGTGGTGTGCAGTTCTGTCATGCTATGGCGCCTTTGAATAGCTATTTAGTTGAGTCATATGGAAATGATATTTTGTCCTCCCTCACCGCCTCTACCCCCACAATTGACAATAATTTGATGGGATATTTTTTGCCTCTTTGCTTATCTATTTCCTAAGTTTTCATGGTCTGTTTGTAATAGTGTTTTGAGTTCTTTGAAATACTTTAAATTAAGTTTCTCATATGGGTCTTATTACACCTGAATACTGTTCAGCTATTTGATGACATAGTTGTAAATCCTCAATAAAAAGATCTTTAATAATCAGTAGACACTTATTTAGTACACCACCCATCTTATTAAATCTAAGACTTCGCTCGGGTTTAGTAGGCTGGTTTATTGTGTGTCAGCATCAGATCAGCGGCGCTCCAGTTCTGTTTCGGAGGGTACTTTCATTTCAGATTCCTGTTTTTAGGCACTTATAATTTTCTCAAGTAGCACACTTATTTCAATGTGCAATCATTTTTTGGTTCTCTTCTCCCTCCCTCTCTCAACTTGAACCATCTCCCCCCCCAAACCCTCACATTTTAAGAAGTTTAACATGGAAATGCATCTCAAATTTTAGAGGAAAAAGCTGTGTCAGTGGCTGAGAATAGCTGAGCAAAGCTGCCTGACTCCTCACTATCCAGACTCTTGCTTGGTACCATCAGTTATCTTGATGCAAACAGTAATGGGGCAGGGGCTGGTGGCCCCAAGCATTTTCAAGTGTATTGTTCCCTCTCTGCTCAAGATACTCCAGCATTCCCGGTGGTAAGAAACTAGGGAATGCAGCAGACAGCAAACGGGCTAGGGGGGAAAGCAGGTACTCCCATGTATTACCCATTCGTGTCCCCTTCTTGTCCGTTTTGTATGGAAGTATGAACCAAGCTCTATCACCTAGGTTCTTTACACAGGATCTTCCTCCATGCCCACTCTGAACCTGGCTACTCTTATTTCTTCCCATCTCCAAACAAGCGTCATTTTCTTCAAGGTGCCTATTGGAACTGTGCAAAATGAGTTGATTCCCTTATATGTTATTTTAGAACACACATTATACTTCTGTTTATTTTGTGGCCCACTTCAGCTGTACCTACTGTCTTATGAAAAACATTGTTCCCAAAGCTTTATTCAGCACTACAACCTTTAAGCATTGTTGTAGTGAAGTAATTGCACAAAAGGATGGGCAAGTGGAGCATATCAAAGTCTAGTTCCTTCTATATATGCTAGGAATAGTTAGAGACTGAAATCTGATTCCTCTCCTAAGTCTTATACTGGATGAGAACAGGGACTTGGTCTATTTTAGTCTATGTTATATTTCTGTCTCAGTGTCTGGCATATAGAAGGTAGTCAAAGGACTGAATTTAGAAAGAGAGACCTGAGTATAGATGCAGTCTTATTTAAGCAAGTAGACTAGACCATTCAAAGATCGCAGACTTACAAAAATCAACATTCTCCATGATTTGCCTCTAAGAGTATTTTACCTTATATTAAGATTTAGCTTCCTAAGAAAAGGGAAATTCTTAGAGCCTCAGTTAATTATGCTTCTAGATTGACCCATCATATATCCCTTGTCATTATGTGACCAGGTACAGAGAAGAAGAATGCATTTAGTCAAGGAAAGAGAGTAGGTGGCCATCTTTTAAAATAAACATTGCTTTATAAGCTTTATATAAATACATTGCAAAGAAAATGAACCTCACCCAAATTAGCCAGATCGACAGTCTATACATCTCAATAGCTTCTATATGGTTAGAATAGCTATCTGAAGCTATAGAGATCATTCTAGAATGTAATATTATGCACTTATCCACCACCCAAAATGAAGCATTCATGACAGAAATAATAAGAAGACAGTGAGCTTTGTGTCCTTATTCATGAGTACACCACTATCTGCAGTCAGCCTTCTCCCATCCCTGAATACTCTCTGTCATTAAACTTTCTCTTGTCAGCTGTCATGGTGGTGGTGGTGTATGTCTGAAATCTGTTCTTGAGAGTTTTGGTTTGTGTAAGGAAGACTAAATAAACTGAATAGCTTTCACACTGAGAACAAGTAGGGAAAAATCTATAACAAGGATCTATTGAAAATCAGAACAGGGCTAAGTTGGCAGTGCAAGTTAATAGGACCAAGAGTTGAGAGTATCTTGGAGCCAAGATAGATAAAACCAATCTTAGAGGAGCTTCCTTAGTGGAATCTATAGGACTCTTAAAAGAGGCTCTTGGCAGTCTCATAGGGTTGATGTAGAAACTGTGTTCATGGATTGCTAAAAGCTAAGCAGTGGTAGAAGCACCAAGCTTGCAGTTGGATCGAGATAAAGTTAATTTTGTATCAGTGAGCAGGGGCTTTTAAAGCCCAGCTCGAAACCACCTTAAGATCTTATTGAAATAAGGTGACCTGTGTCCCTCAAAGGCAAATGCAAATCTTTTCAAGAGGATATTGTGTATCCTAGTCCTGAAATTACTGCAATGTTTTCTATATATGGTATTGTGAAACAAATAAAGATATCCTGACATATTAAGCAATATGATACAAATTAAGAGAAATAATATATTTTATAAACACACCAAAATGTAATATCAATGTCATAGAATTATCAGACATTACTTTTTAAATGATCATGTATGGTTCTTATTGCCAAGAATAAAATAGGGATGATTGTCTCTAGCTGCATATGTAGCAGAAGATGGCCTAATCGGCCATCACTGGGAAGAGAGTCCCCTTGGTCTTGCAAACTTGATATGACCCAGCACAAGGGAAGGTCTGGGCCAAGTAGTGGGAGTGGGTGGGTAGGGGAGCAGGGCGGGGGGTGTATAGGGAACTTTTGGAATAGCATTTGTAATGTAAATAAAGAAAATAATAATAAAAAACAGATCTTTAAAAAGGGGAGGATGATTGTATATTTGGGAGGATACATCAAATATTTTAGTAAGTAAATATTTCTAGAACTGATAAATATAATAATGATAAGAGCTCAAAGAATTGGCAATAAGTAGACACTGTGGAATAGAATATTACTTCAAAATAGCTCAGAATAAAATATTCAAATAAAGCTTGTATGATGGAAAGCAATAAATGAAAGAAGATGTGAAAGGGATGCAGAAGAAATGTCTAACCAGTGAAGCAGAAGAGAATCAGGAGAGGAGGAAAGACTGAGTAAAAGCAGTGTAGTGGCTATTCCTGGTTGTCAACTTGACTATATTTGAAATGAACTACAATCCAGAATTGGAAGGCTCACCAGTGAACCTAATTTGGGAGACTGGGAGATAGAAGTTTCTGATCTGGATCTTGGTATGGAGATCTTGAGACACAGTGGTGATTGAATCTAGAAGATTAAGACAGGGAGATCTCCGAGTCCAAGNTCATCTGGGATTAAAGGTGTGGTGGCACACACCTTTAATCTGGGCNACACCTTCTGCTGGGGACCATATAAGGACATTGGAAGAAGGGAGTCTGGCTCTCGCTCTTTCCCCTTCTTGTGGTGTGGGACTCAGCAACTGCTAGATCCTTGGACTTCCATTCACAGCTACTACTGAACCATTGTTGGGATTTGGACTGCAGACTGTAAGTCATCAATAAATTCCTTTACTATATAGAGACTATCTGCAAGTTCTGTGACTCTAGAGAACCCTGACTAATACAAGCAGTATAGTAAAGGAGAATGTCTGATGTTTCTTCAAATTGTAGCAAGACACCTATGAAATAATGTGAACTCTGAGCATGAAGTAGAATAAGTTACATGTGACATTACTCTGATGAAAGCAAAAAGAACTCAACAACCAATTTCCCATCAGTGACAGTAGAAGCCAGGAGTACATGGACTCAAATAACAGCAATGTAGAATTCTGTGCCCACCAAAATTATCCTATAAAATGAAGACATAATGAAATATATTTTCAGATAAGTAAAACAGAGAAGGTATTCCATAGATCTATAATACAGAAAAGCAGAACTATCCTGTGATAATTTCAGACTAAAGTTTGAAAATATAGAAGTAAAAGGTATAGGAATGTGAATAAATATAAATGAGTCTGAATTATATAAATAATAGTGCCATTTGAGGAGACTAAATACAGTCTGTCTTACAATGGTTTGACTTAAGGGTGTCAAACTTTACAAAAATATAAAATCAATGTTTAATAGAAAGTGTGCTTTGATTCTCAAGAGTTCCAAGACTAGGAATCTATGGCAAGACTGCACGATACTGGTCAGCAGCAGGAAGCTGAGGCTGTCACTAGGAATCTATGGCAAGGCTGCATGATACTGGACAGCAGCAGGAAGCTGAGGCTGTCAGTCAGTCATATGTCTAGACAGTGCTCACCTATGTTGCTAAGCTATCATGTTCTGAGGGCTTGTTGTAGTAAGTGTATAGCAGCTTAACAATATTTTCAATTTACAATGAATTTATTAGAATGTAACCCCATCATAAATTGGAAAGCATCTGTATATATAATTAAAATGCACTATAACAATGGCAGATACATTGGGGAAAATGATAGAATTAAAGTGTTGTGAGGTCCCTGAATCATTTGGGAAAAATAAAAAGTGTGAGTTAAACTTAGACAACAGAATAAGTCATGACTGTGTATTTTTATTTCTAGATAGCCTTAAATAAAATACAAACACTTTTTTTTTAAATTTTTGGTTTTTTCAAGACAAGGTTTCTCTGTATGGCCCTGACTGTCCTGGAACTCACTGTGTAGACCAGGGTGGTCTTGAACTCAGAAATCCACCTGCCTCAGCCTCCCAAGTGCTGGGATTAAAGGCATGTGCCAGCACTGCCTGGCTGGATACAAACACTTTCATTAAAAGAATGGATAGAGAGATAATGGGAATGGTCTAAGTAAAATACATAACCTATAAGAAAAGATGGAATGAATAGCAAAAGAATATAAAAAACAGAACATGGCAGGATAGGGAAATTAAAAATCACAGCTTTAAATCCAAGCACATCAGCTACTGTAGTAAATATCACGGATTAAATGAACTAGTCTTGTAAGTTCTCAGCTCAGAGAAGTGACAAAATTGAACCATGTGCTGCTGTCGAGATGCAACTCCAACGCATGGCCTTATCATACAGAGAAGCTGAAATAGAATACTTTTCCAGAAGGCTCAGGGCTCTGGGTTCCAAACCATACCTTGCCCGAACTGAAAAATGTTTAAAAACATAGGAAAACATCAACCATAAGAATGCAAATATAGCCAAACTAATGCTAAAGAAGATTTTAAAGCAAACATTATGATAAATGAAAATGGATATATTATAATGAAAAGATAATTTTTTGCAAAGATAGCACAGTTCCAAATCTATAGTCACCTAGTAACAGCCCTGAATGTGCAACAACCAATTTAAAGGACAACTGTATCGATTACCTTTCTATTGTTGTGATAAAACAACATGACCAAAATAACCCATGGAAAAAAGTTTATTTGAACTTGCAGTCAGTCCATGATGGCACTGTGGGACAGCAGTGATGGCTGAAGAGCTGAAGAGCAAGCTGAGTGCTCCTGTCATGACTTACAAGCAGAAATCCTACAGAGCAAACTGAGAATGTCATGTGGCTTTTGAACCTCAAAATCGTCTCCAGTGATACACTTCTAGCAAGGCCATATCACATGTCCTAGAACCAGCCAAAGAAGGCCACCAACTGGGGAAGAAATATTCAAATTCCAAAGACTATGGGAGCCAACTCAATCAAACCACAACATGCAAAGGAGTCAAGAACTCATAATTGAAATGTAATGAATAGAACATGCAGGCCAACAATTAATAAGGAGGGAGAATGATGAATAGCATGGATACTCAATTATTCTAAGGAACACATATAGAATGCTATGTCCGATAATGTACTTTTTATTATGCTGAAACATATGTATCATAATTTAGCATTTACTTATGTAATTCCATCTCAATGGTATGAGATATACCCAGTACCATACAACCACTCCCCATCCCCAACAGCTTATGTTCACATCTACAGACAGCATACATCAAGTTGACCAATGTAATAGTTTGCAAAGCAAGAAAATAATTTTCAAATAATTGAAATCTTACAGAATATGTTATATAAATAGAATAAAAAAAACTATATATCAACAACAAATAGTCTCTTGAAAAGACAACTGCCAACTGCTTGTAATTAGCTAATATCCTTAATAGTTATTGCACTGAGAAATTACACTGGAAATAATAAAACAATATATGTAGTGCAACAAAAAGAATAACATCTATCATGACATTAGAGGTGCTACCAAAAATGTGATTAGAAAGAAACATGGCTTATGATTTAAAGGGGAAAAGGCTGTATCTGGTAGTTTAGAATAGCAAATAAAAAAGCAATAAGCACAAGAGCAAAATCTAGTGTGTACACTGTGAATATTTAATGACAACTGTTAGAACTGCCACATGATCATTCTTCAATACATAGGGGATGGAAAAGCCACGAATTGTATTGATTACAAAGGGACACAAAGTACCAACTAGGAATGAACATACAATACAGATACTGCTGCTGTTTAAATAGAGAATAATAACGAAAATTATATGGCATAAAATTTAGAAACTTGAGTAAAATAGAATAATTTTGACAGGATAAAAATATAGAAAAGAAATATCAAATAAGAACGTGTGATCAATGTAGCACACATGCAGCTCAGCCTCCATGTCTGCCTTGTCTGGCCTCAATATAAGAGGATGCACCTATTCTTTGGTTGGTGTAGATGTATCCTCTTATATTGAGACCAGACAAAGAGTACATATGGAAGAACCCATGACTCCAGCTGCATATGTAGCATATGTAGCCTTGTCTGTCATCAATGGGAGGACAGGCCCCTGATCGTGTGAAGGCTCAATGCCTCAGTGTAGGGGAATGACAGGACAGGACAGGGAAGTGGGGGTGGGTAGGTTGGTGTCATGTTTTGTATATTCTTGGACCAGGGAGTGACACCATTTGAAGGTATGGGCTTGTTGGAATAGGTGTGACCTGGTTGGAGTAGGTGTGTCACTGTGGGTGTGGGCTAAAGACCCTCACCCTAGTTGCCTGGAAGTCAGTCTTCCACTAGCAGCCTTTGGATGAAGACATAGAACTCTCAGCTCTGCCAGTGCCATGCCTGCCTGGATACTGCCATGTTCTCACCTTGATGATAATGGACTGAACCTCTTCGACTGTAAGCCAGCCCCAATTAAATGTTGTTTAAGACTTGCCTTGGTCATGGTGTCTGTTCACAGCAGTAAAACCCTAACTAAGACAGTTGGTGAGCAGTGGGAGGGGGATGGGATAGTGGGTTTTCAGAGGGAAAACCAGGAAAGGGGGTAGAATTTGAAATGTAAGTGAAGAAAATATCTAATAAAAAATCTCTTAAAACAAACAATCAATCAAACCAAAAAGAGGATGCAACTAATCTGGCAGAGACTTGATATGCCAGGCTGAGGGGCATACCCAAGGGGGCCACACCATTTCAGAGGAGATAGGTGGAGAGACTCTGTAATGGAGGGAGCAGGAGGTGCAGTAGTGTTTGGGATGTAAACTAACAAACGAATGAATAGAATGTAATCTATACTTACAAGTTTTCACAAATTTTTCAGGCCTATCTGATCTGGCAAAGTATTTACATTTTTACTTAATCGCTTCTCAGCCTTTTGGCTAGAATCAAGTGTAAATTTTTACTTAAGATCCATTTTATAGTCTAGAAAATGCTCTGCCTTGGTAACTACCTTGGTCATTTTTAAAATCTCAACTATTTCTAAGTATATAGTTTAGTGTTGTTAAGCAAGGTCCTATTGCTTTCCAAACTAATCTCCAGAACTTTATTTTGTAAAATTAAGTCTATACTCATCAGACAACTCTGGTGTCTAACCCTCATCAACCAAGTCTTTGGCCACTCTTAGTGTGCGTCACATTTTTATGATCTTTACCGCTGTGGAAATCTCTGAATGAGATTATGTAGTATTCGTCATTTTGGGCTGGCTTATTTCTCTTAATGCACTCACAGCTCTATGACTAAGCACATGACAGAATTCCCTTCTATTTGAGAGGCTTGTAACTTATTTTATTTACTGTGCTAGATTTTTTTTTTCTGGAATCAAATCCTGGGCCGAAATTGCCACTGGAAGAAAGAAAAATTTCCATGAGTTTCAGAGGCTTCAGTTGGTCAATGCAGAGAGGGTAAGGGGAACCATGCTAACACCAGGGCTGACAGGAAACAGTGGAAAGGACACTGGAAGTGATGAGAGCAAGATGGAAGCCCACAAAGACAAGCCCCTCCTGTGGCACACTTCCTTCAACAATGCCCAACCTCCTACTTTTCAGGGCCTCTTTCAGGGCCATCATATTGTGAATCCATCAGGGAAGTAGGAGATTGAAGAGATCAAAGTCCCCAGGATCAAATCTCCTCCCCAATACCTAAACCCATGGGAGACATTTCATACCAAGCCACCACAACCTTCTACTGGTGGATGTGTGAGCAACCGCATGACTACTGTACATTTTGCAGCAGTAGACATAGATGTAAAAATATTAGTTTTAATGTCTCGCTTTAAATTCATTTGTTCATATACACAGATGTGGCATGAAAGTATTATATAGTAGATGCATTTTTATTTACTGAATGTGGTTATTTGTTCTAACAGTGCCTGTGACACACTCATGCGCTAGTAGAATCTTGAGAGTTTATGGATAGGATCATGTTGTATGAGAAACAAATACTTTTACTTAATTTTAAGTTTAACAGCCTTTTGTTGTTTTCCTTGATAATTTGTTCTGTGACATGTGGCATCATGTTAATATGATGTGAACATGTCCTTTTTTTTATGGATCTTGGCATTTAAGAAGAGGATTTCAATCTTCTACCATGAAGTGTGGTTTGGGGAGGGAGATGTCAGTGAGTGTTTCCTTATAAGCTTTCTTACGTGAAAGTGGTTTCTTTCTGTACCTTGCTTATGGAGTGATATTTTGGATTTTTAGAATGAATGTTTCTGTTGTTGGGTGGATTTTTGTGTAAATGTCTCCTAGGCCCTATTGTCTGACTAAATTTCTCTGTTCTCTATCCCCACTAATTTCCTGTCCCATTTATTCTAGCAATTATTAAAAACATTAAAAAAACTATTTCTTGTTTATTTCTCATTTTCTCTATCCATTTTTTGCTTTGACATTGTGAATGTTTTGTTAGTAAGTGAAAAATGTTTAAGATAATCATTTCCTCATACTGAGTTGATTCTTTTATAATTTTGAAATGACTTTATAAGTGTGCTCTGAAATCTATATCAAACAATCTTAACACAATTACTCTTCTCTCTTGAAAAAGGTGTTAAAATAACATATGTTTTAGCACTTCTCCTTTTTAGCCAACGTCCACTTTCATAGTTAAGTGAGTTTCTTCTGGTCATTCCTTTTTAGTAGGTTCCTGGATTCTGTGCTTTAATCCTATTCTTATTAATTTTTTTGCAGTGTTTAATCTTTATTCTCTTTTATTTAAAAATTACATTAAGCAGTTTGATAAGTGACTCTTAGTAGTTTCCATTTTAGAAACACCCAAAGAATCTTTATAGTTCTTAGCCCCCATACCATAGGATTCTAGTTGAGTAGCACAATGTACGACATTGCTATTTCCAAAGGACACTCAGGTGCTCTCAGTTTTGCAGCCATTGCTAGTTTCTGCTAATACAGTCTACATATTAGTAGACAGTACAAACTCCCATATATTATTAATTTGAATTTTAAATTGCTAATTTGTTTAATTCGCATTAATATGTGACTATAAAGTACCCAAACAAAGAGATTCATTCTTAAATGCAATTATGTAGAGTTTATAGGGGTACCCTTCCATGGATAAAGCCCAGATTGATAAACATTGTTCTAGAACAATAAGACTGTGAGACGATCTGCGTGTACATGCACATGACCACTCACCATTATAAAAACATTTCACTATTAATTTCAAACCAAATTTTATTATTTTTTATCAATTATTTTTTTATGTTCCAAATGTTGCCCCCCTTCCTGGTTCCCCCTCCATGAGGTATTCACCTCTCCCCTCCCCTTTGGTCACCCACCCACTATTACCTCATCCCACTAGCATCCCCCTTCCCTGGGGCATCAAGTTTCTACAGGATCCAGGGCACACTTTCCCAGTTCTGGCAGACAAGGCAGTCCTGTTACATATGTAGTGGGGGCCACTGACCAGCACATGTATGCTCTTTGATTGGTGGGTTAGTCTCTGGGAGCTGTGAGGGACCTGGTTAGTGGATACTGTTGTTCTTCCTATTGGGTTGCAATCCCTGTCAGCAATTTCAGTGACTCACCTAACTCTTCCATGTGTGTGGGCTATAAGTATCTGCATCTGCATCAGTCAGCTGCTGGTAGAGCCTCTCAGAGGACAGTCATGCAGGCTGTTCCTGTCTACAATCACAATACGACATCAATAATAGTGTCTGGGTTTGGTGCCTTTGTATGGGATGGATCCCAAGTTGGGGTGGTCAGTGGGTGGCCTTTCCTTCAGTCTCTGTTCCATTTTTGTCCCTGCATTCCCTATATAGACAGCAACAATAACGGATCAAAAATTTTGAAGATGAGAGGGTGACCCCATGCCTCAATTGGGAGCCATGTCTATATTCTGGAAGTGATCTTTTCAGATTCTGTCTTCTCATTGTTGGACATTTTGGCTAAGGTTACCCCCATTGCATTCTGGGAGGCTCTCACCTCCCAGGTCTCTGTGACTTCCTAGAGGTTCCCTTTCCCCACCCCCATACTACTGCATATTTCTAGTCATTCTCCTGGCCCACTGGGCTTCTCTCCTGTCTCCACTAAACTTTATTCTGATCTCCACTTAGTCCTCTTTCCCTTTCTCACTAAGGTCCCTCCTATCTACCTCCCATGATTATTTTGTTCCCCCTTCTAAGTGGGATTGAAGTATCCACACTTGGACCTTCCTTCTTGTTAAACTTCACATGGTATGAGAGTTGTATCATGGGCATTCTGAACTTTTTTGCTAACATCCACTTATTAGTGACTATATACTCTGTATGTCCTTTGGGGCCTGGGTTACCTCACTCAGGCTGATATTTTCTAGTTCTATCGTGCAAAGTTCATGATGTCCTCATTTATACACTATTCCAGTATATAAATGAACCACATTTTCTGTATTCATTCCTTGGTTGAGGGACATGTGGGTTGTTTACAGCTTCTGGCTATTATAAATAAGGCTGCTATGAACATAGTGGAGCATGTGTCCTTGTAATATAGTGGAACATCTTTTGGTTATATACCCTGGAGTGGTATAGCTGGGTCTTCAGGTAGAACTATTTTCAATTTTCTGAGGAACCTCCGGATTGATTTCCAGAGTTGTTGTACCAGCTTGCAATCCCATCAGCTGTGGAGGAGTGTTCCTCTTTCTCCACATCCTCACCAGCATCTGCTGTCACCTGAGTTTTTGATGATAGCCATTCTGATTTGTGTGTGGTAGATTCCCAGGGTTGTTTTGATTTTCCTTTCCCTGATGACTAAGGATGTTGAACATTTTTGTGGTTGTTGCTTTTGTTTTTGTTTTAATATTTATTTATTTATTTAAAATTATCTTTAATCTTTTTTTTTTTTTTACAATCTAGTCATTATCCTCCTCCCGATCTGCCCTCCAACAGTTCCTCATCACCTTCCTCCTTCTCTGTCTCCAAGAGGATGTTCCCCTGACACCCCTACCTCACCAGACCTCTTTAGGCCTCGAGCCTCAAGCCTCTCCAGGGTTAGGTTCATCTTTTCTCGCTGAGGCCAGACCAGGCAATCTTATGTTGTATATGTGTCTAGGAGCTCATATCAGCTAGTGTATGCTGCCTGGATGGTGACTTAGTGTCTGAGACATCTTGGGGTCTAGGTTAGTTGAGACTGCTGATCTTATGGGGTTGCCTTCCTCTTCAGCTTCTTACAGCCTTTTCTTAATTTAACCACAGGGCTCCCAAGCTTCTATTCGTTGATTGGGTGTAGGTATCTGCACCTGACTCTTTCAGCTGCTTGTTGGGCCTCTCAGAGGGCAGCCATGTAAGATTCCTCTCTGTAAACATACCATAGCTTCAGCAACAGCTTCAGGCCTTACTGAGCTGGATTTCAATTTGGGTCTGACACTAGACATCCTTTCCCTCAGTCTCTTCTTTATTTTTGTCCATGTAATTCTTTTAGACAGGAACAATTCTGGGTTAGAGTTTTTGACTGTGGGATGGTAATTCCATCCCTCCACTTGGTGCCATGTCTTTCTACTGGAGGTGCACTCTACAAGTTCCCTCTCCCCACTGTTAGGCATTTCATAAAAGGTTCCTCCCTTTGAGTCCTGAACGTCTCTCATCTTACAGATCTCTGGAGGATTCTAGAGGGTCGCCATTACCTCCCACCTCCTAAGGTTGCCTATTTACATTCTTTCTGCTGGCCTCAGGGCTTCAAGAACTCAAGAAGCTAACCTCCAAAAACCAAACAACCCAATTTTTAAAAAATGGGTTATAGAATTAAACAGAGAATTCACAACAGAGAACTCTTGAATGGTTGAGAAACACTTAAAGAAAATTTTAAAGCCCTTAGTCATCAAGTAAGTGCAAATCAAAACGATACTGAGATTCCACCTTACACCAATCAAAATGGATAAGATTAAAAACTCAGGTGGCAGCACATGTTGTAGAGAATTTGGAGAAAGGGGAACACTCTTCCATTGCTGGTGGGATTGCAAACTGGTACAACTGTTCTGAAAATCAATCTGGAGATTCCTCAGAAAATTGGAAATAAATCTACCTGAAGGTCTAGCTATATCACTCTTGGGCATATATCCAAAAGATGCCCCCTCCATGTCATAGGGGTGTGTGCTCCTATGTTCATGGTGGCCTTATTTGTGATAGCCAGAAGCTGTAAAAATCCTAGATGTCCCAAAATGGAAGAATGGATACAGAAAAATATGATACATTTACACAATGAAATACTATTCAGCTATTAAGAACAAGGATATCATGAATTTTGCAGGTAAATGGATGGAACTATAAAATATCATGAGTGAGGTAACTCAGACCTAAAAGGACATGCATGATATGTACTCATTAGTCAAAAAAGTACAGAATACCCAAAATACAATCCACAGAACTCATGAATGTAACCAACCTGAAGGGCCCAAGCAAGGGTGCCTCAATCCCACTTGAAAGGGAGAAGAAAGCAAGCATGGGGGGCAGAGGGAGGGAAGGACCTGGGGGGGGAGAGTGGGTGGGAAGGGAGAAGGGGAACATGATCAGGTATCGGGGCAGACAGGAGTGAACATTTCTTTAAGTGCTTCTCTGCCATTTGAGATTCCTTAGTTGAGAATTCTCTGTTTACATCTGTACTCTATTTTTAAATTGGGTTATTTGGTTTTCTGGAGTCTAATTTCTTGAGTTCTTTGTACACTTTGGATATTAACTCTCTATCAGATGTAGGGTTATTAAATATCTTTTCCCAATCTGCAGGTTGATATTTTGTCTTATTGGCAGCATCCTTTGCTTTACAGAAGCTTTTCAGTTCAGTGAGGTCCCATTTATCAATTGTTGATCTAAGAGCCTGAGCCATTGGTGTTTTGTTCATAAAATTTTCTCCTGTGCCAATGCATTTGAGGTTATTTACCACTTTTTCTTCTATTAGGTTCAGTGTATCTGGTTTTAAGTGGTGGCACTTGATTCACATGGACTTAAGCTTAGTACACTGATAAATATGAATCAGTTTGCATTCTTCTACATGCAGATCCCCAGTTAGACCAGCATCATTTGTTGAAGATGCTTTCTTTTCTCCACTGTATGGTTTTGGCTTCTGTGTCAAAGATCAAGTCTCTATAGGTGTGTGGATTTAGTTCTGGGTCTTTAATTCTATTCCATTGATCTCCCTGTCTGTCTCTGGGCCAATACCACACTTCTTTAAAAAAAAAAATCACTATTGCTCTGTAGCATAGATTGAGGTCAGGGTTGATGATTTCCCCAGAAGTTCTTTTATTGTTCAGAATTGTTTTGATTATCCTCGTTTTCTTGTTATTCTATGTGAAGTTGAGAATTGCTCTTTCCATTTCTGTGAGGAATTGTGTTGGAATTTTGATGGGGATTCTATTGAATCTGTAGATTGCTTTCAGTAAGATGGCTATTTTTTACTATGTTAATCCTATCAGTCCATGGGCATGGAGATCTTTCCATCTTCTGAAGTCTTCAATTTCTTTCTTCAGGGACTTGTCATACAGATCTTTCACTTACTTGGTTAGAGTTACATCAAATTATTTTATATTATTTGTGACTATTGTGAAAGGTGTTATTTCTCTAATTTCTTTATTGGCCTGTTCTTCCTTTGTATAAATGAAGGCTACCGACTTGTTTGAGTTAATTTTATATCAGGTCACTTTGCTGAACTTGTTCATCAGCTGTCAGTGTTCTCTGGTGGAATTTTTTGGGTCTCTAATGTATACTATCATATCATCTGCAAATAGTGATACCTGGGTTTCTTCCTTTCCATTTTCATCCTTTTGAACTAATTTGTTGTCTAATTGCTCTAGCTAGAATTAGTTCTATATTAAATCCATAGGGAGATAGCAGGCAACTCACCTAGTCCCCGACTTTAGTGGGATGGTTTCGAGTTTCTCTCCGTTTACTTTGATGTTGGCTGTTGGTTTGCTGTATATTTCCTTTATTATGTTTAGATATGTTCTTTTAATTCCTGATATCCCCATGACTTTTAACTTGAAGGAGTATTGTATTTTGTCAAAGGCTTTTTCAGCATCTAATAAGATGATCATGTCAATTTATTCTTTGCATTTGTTTATAGAGTGGATTATGTTGATAGGTTTTCTTATACAAAACCATTTCTGCATCCCTGTGATGAAGCTCACTTGATCATGGTGAATGATTCTTTTGATGTGTTCTTGGTTTGGTTTATAAGAATTTTATTGAGTATTTTTGCATCGATATTCATAAGCAAAATTGGTCTGAAGTTCTCTTTCTTTTGGGGACTTTGTGTGGTTTAGGCATCAGAGTAACTGTGGCTTCATAGAATGAATTAAGTAGTGTTACTTCTGTTTCTATTTTGTGGAATAGTTTGAGGAATATTGGTATTAGTTCTTCTTTGAAGGGCTGGTTGAATTCTACACTGAAGCCATCTGGCCCTGTGTTTTGTTGTTGTTGTTGTTGTTTTTTGTTTGTTTGTTTTGTTTTGTTTTGTTTTTGGTTGGGATACTTTTAATGACTGTTTCTATTTCTTTGGGGGTTATAGGACTGTTTAGATAGTTCACCTGATCTTGATTTAACTTAAGTATGTAGTATCTCTCTACATTTATCTATATCTATCTAGATTTTTCCAGTTTTGTTGAATATTGGCTTTTATTTTGGGATCTGATGATTTTCTAAATTTCCTCAGTTTCTGTTTTTATGTTTCCCTTTGCATTTTGTTAATTTGGATATTGTCTCTGTGCCGTATAGTTTTGTTAAGGGTTTATCTTTCTTATTGTTTTTCTCAAAGAACAACTTTTTGCTTGTAGTTGGTTTATTTCAATGATGAGTTTGATTATCTACTTCTCTGGGGAGTGTTTGCTTCTTTTTGTTCTAGAGCTTTCCGGTGTGCTGTTAAGTTGTCACTGTAGGATCTTTCCAATTTCTCTCTGAAGGCACTTAGTGCTATGACTTTTCCTCTTAGCACTGCTTTCATTGTTTCCCATAAGTTTGGATATACTGTGCCATCATTTTTATTAAATTCTAGAATGCCTTTAATTTTTTTCTTTTTTTCTTCCTTGACCAAGCTATTATTGCGCAGAGGTTAGTTCACTTTCCACAAGTATGTGGGCTTCCTGTTGTTTTTGTTGTTATTAATAACCAGCCTTAGTCCATGATGATCTGATGGAATGCATGGGGTTATTTCAATATTCTTGTATCTGTTAAGACTTGATTAGTGTGAGATTATACTGTCAATTTTGGAGAAAGTACCATGAGGTGATGAGAAAAAGGTATATTCTTTTGTTTTAGACTGAAATGTTCTATAGATATCTGTTAAATACATTTTGTTTATAATTTCTGTTACTTTCTCTGTGTCTCTGTTTAGTTTCTATCTTAATGAGCTGGCCATTGGTGAGAGTGGGGTATTGACATCTCCTACTATTAATGTGTGAGTTTCAATGTCTGTTTTGAGTTTTAGTAAAGTTTCTTTTATGAATAAAAGTGCCCTTGCATTTGGGGCATAGATGTTCAGAATTGAAACTTCATCTTGGTGGATTTTTCCCTTTATGAATATTACATGTCCTTCCCCATTTCTTTTGATAACTTTTGGTTGAAAGTCTATTTTATTGGCTATTGGAATGGCTACTCCAGCATATTTCTTGGGACCATTTGCTTGGAAACCTTTTTTCCAGTTTTTACTTTGAGGTAGTGACTGTCTTTGTGACTGAGGATTATTTTTTATATGCATCATGATGCTGGGTTCTGTTATGTACCAATTCTGTTAGCCCTATGTCTTTTTATTGGGAAATTGAGTCCATTGATGTTGAGAAATATTGAAAACCAATGATGGTTGGTTCCTGTTAATTTTGTTGTTGGAGGTGATAATACGTTTATGGGATTCTCTTCATTTTGCTTTGTTGTGAGATGATTAATTACTTGTGTTTTCATGGGTGTACTCCATTGTGTAATGTACAACATTGTCTGTATCCATTCCTCTGTTGAGGGACACCTGGGTTCTTTCCAGCTTCTGGCTATTATAAGTAAGGCTGCCATGAACATAGTGGAGCATGTGTCCTTATTACAAGTTGGAACAACGTCTGGGTATATGCCCAGGAGAGGTATTGCTGGATATTCCAGTAGAACAATGTCCAATTTTCTGAGGAACTGCCAGACTGACTTCCAGAGCAGTTGTACAAACTTGCAATCCCACCAGCAATGGAGGAGTGTTCCTCTTTCTCCACATTCTTGCCAGCATTGGCTGTCACCTGAATTTTTGATCTTGGCCATTCTGACTGGTGTGAGATGGAATCTCAGAGTTGTTTGGATTTGCATTTCCCTGGTGATTAAGGATGTTGAACATTTTTTTCAGGTGCTTCTCAGCTTTCAGTATTCCTCAGTTGAGA
>NC_034602.1:6068452-6083878 GCF_900095145.1 Mus pahari | reverse complement strand
GTCTGATAGAACTCTGCACTAAACCCATCTGGTCTTGGGCTTTTTTGTTGTTGTTGTTGGGAGACTATTGATGACTGCTTCTATTTCTTTAGGGGAAATGGAACTGTTTAGATCATTAATCTGATCCTGATTTAACTTTGGTACCTGGTTTCCTTTTGTAGTGGGATCTGATTTTGTTTCAGATTTCCTCAGGTTCTGTTGTTATGTCTCCTTTTTTTTCACTTCTGATTTTGTCAATTAGAATACTGTTCCTGTGCCCTCTACTTAGTCTGGCTAAGGGTTTATGTCTTTTGTTGATTTTCTCAAAGAACCAGCTCCTGGTTTTGTTGATTCTTTGAATAGTACTTTTTGTTTCCACTTGGTTGATTTCAGCCCTGAGTTTGATTATTTCCTGCCTTCTACTTCTCTTGGGTGAGATTGCTTCCTTTCGTTCTAGAGTTTCTAGGTGTGCTGTCAGGCTGCTAGTGTATGCTCTCTATAGTTTCTTTTTGAAGGCACTCAGGGCTTTGGGTTTTCCTCTTAGGACTGCATTCATTGTGTCCAGTAAGTTTGGGTATGTTGTGGGTTCATTTTCATTAAACTCTAAAAAGTCTTTAATTTCATTCTTCATTTTGTCCTTGACCAAGTTATCATTGAATAGACTGTTATTCAGTTTCCATGTGAATGTTCGCTTTCTATTATTTCTGCTGTTATTGAAGATCAGCCTTAGTCCATGGTGATCTGATAGGATGCATGGGAAAATTTCAGTATTTTTGTATTTGTTCAGGCCTGTTTGTGACCTATTATATGGTCAGTTTTGGAGGAGCTACCATGGGGTGCTGAGAAGAAGTTTTATCCTTTTGTTTTAGGATGAAATGTTCTGTAGATATCTATTAAATCCATTTGTTTCATAACTTCTGTTAGTGTCCATGTGTCTCTGTTTCGTTTCTGTTTCCAGGATCTGACTATTTATGAGAGTGGGGTGTTGAAGTCTCCCACTATTCTTGTGCTAGGTGCAATGTGTGCTTTATGCTTTACTAAAGTTTCTTTAATGAATTTGAATGCCTTTGAATTTGGAGCATTGATATTCAGAATTGAGAGTTCATCTTTTTAGATTTTATCTTTGATGGTTATGAAGTGCCCCTCTTTGTCTTTTTTTGAAACTTTGGGTTGGAAGTCAATTTTATTCGATAGTAGAATTGCTACTCCAGCTTGTTTCTTTGGACCATTTGCTTGGAAAATTTTTTTCCAGCCTTTCACTCTGAGGTAGTGTCTGTCTTTTTCCCTGAGGTGGGTTTCCTGTAAGCATCAAAATGTTGTGTACTGTTTGTATAGCCAGTCTATTAATCTATGTCTTTTTATTGGAGAATTGAGTCCATTGATGTTAAGATAAATTAAAGAAAAGTAATTGCTTCCTGTTATTTTTGTTTTTAAAGTTGGGATTCTGTTCTTGTGGCTGTTTTCTTTTAGGTTTGTTGAAGGATGACTTTCTTGCTTTTTCAAGGGTGTCATTTTCCTCCTTGTATTGAGGTTTTCCATTTATTATCCTTTGAAAGGCTGGATTTGTGGAAAGATATTTTGTGAATTTGGTTTTGTCATGGAATACTTTGGCTTCTCCATCTATGGTAATTGAGAGTTTAGCTGGGTATAGTAGCCCGGGCTGGCATTTGTGATCTCTTATGGCCTGTATAACATCTGTCCAGGACCTTCTGGCTTTCATAGTCTCTGGTGAGAAGTCTGGTGTAATTCTAATAGGTCTGCCTTTTTATGTTACTTAACCTTTTTACCTTACTGTTCTTAATATTCTGCCTTTATTTAGTGCATTTGTTGTTCTGATTATTATGTGTTGGGAGGAATTTCTTTTCTGGTCCATTCTATTTGGAGTTCTGTAGGCTTCTTATATGTTCATGGGCATTTCTTTCTTTAGGTATGGGAAGTTTTCTTCTATAATTTTTTGAAGATATTTGCTGGCCCTTTAAGTTGAAAATATTCATTCTCGTCTACTATTATCTGTAGGTTTGGTCTTCTCATTATGTCCTGGGTTTCCTGGATATTTTGAGTTAAGATCTTTTTGCATTTTCCATTTTATTTGATTGTTGTGCCCATGTTTTCTATGGAATCTTCTGCACCTGAGATTCTCTCTTTTATCTCTTGTTTTCCATTGCTGATGCTGGTATCTATGGTTCCTGATTTCTTTCCTAGGGTTTCTATCTCCAGAGTTGTCTTACTTTGGGTTTTCTTTATTGTTTCTACTTCCCTTTTTAGGTCTTAAATGGTTTTGTTCAATTCCATCACCTGTTTGGTTGTGTTTTCCTGTAATTCTTTAAGGGAATTTTGCGTTTCCTCTTTAAAGACTTCTACCTGTTTAGCAGTGTTCTCCTGTATTTCTTTAAGTGAGTTATTAATGCCTTTCTTAAAGTCCCGTACCAGTATCATGAGGTATGCTTTTAAATCCGATTCATGCTTTTAGGGTGTGTTGGGGTATTCGGACTGACTGAGGTGGGAATGCTGGGGTCTGTTGATGGTGAGCGGTCTTGGTTTCTGTTAGTAAGATTTCTACGTTTGCCTTTCGCCATCTGGTNATCTCTGGAGTTAGTTGTTATAGTTGTGTCTGACTGAAGCTTCTTTCTCCTGTGATTCTGTTAGCCTCTGTCAGCCCTCCTCGGACTTCTGCTCTCCCCTGAGTCTCAGTGGTCAGAGTACTCTCTGCAGGCAAGCTCTCCTCTTGCAGGGAAGGTGCACAGAGTTCGGGCATTCAGACCTACCTCCTGGCTTAAGATGAAGCCCCAAAACAGGGCCTGTCCTAGAAGATGCGGTGCCTCTGCAGTCTCTGTGCTCACCCGCACAGACTGGTCTCTGAGGTACCCGGGACACAAGATGGCCCCCTCCCCTGCTCAGGCAGTCAGTGCCCTTCTAGGTGACCACCTCTCCTCTGGTGGGGAAAGTGCCAGATGCCTGGAGCCTGAAAGTGGGTCTGTCCCAGAGGTTGTGTTGCTTTTGCCTATTCCAGAAGCTGTGTTGCTTCTGCAGCCCGCACTCTCCCCTGTGCAGACTGGTATCTCTCCCTATATTTCTTTAAGGGGATTATTTATATCTTTCTTAAAGGCCTCTATCATATTCATGTGATAGGATTTTAGGTCAAAATCTTTCTTTTCAGGGGTTTTAGGGTATCCAGGGCTTGCTGTGGTGGGAGAACTGGGTTCTGATGGTGTCAAAGTACAGTGGCTTCTGCTGAATATATTCTTGCACTTGCCTCTCACCATCTGGTTATCTCTAGTGTTAACTGCTCTGGGTGCCTCTGACTGGACCTGTAGTTCCTTGGAGGGAGGTATAGCTCTGTGACTTGAGTTAGAGAAGGCCTCCTGAGAGGCAGGCAGTGCTATCTCTGGTTTGATGGGATCTCCTGTGTCCCTGGTTGTCCCAGAGATCCTGATGTACAGCCAGCCTGTACCCCTGGTTCAGGCAGATCTGAAAAACAGATAGGTTTTTGGGGTGTGGGATGGGGGCAGAAGCTCCTGATCTGTCCCAGGCGGAGTAGCAGACCACAGGGAAGATGGGGCTCAGGCAGAGCAGCTTGATCTGTCCACTGGGCTCTCTGGGGGTCCTAGCTGAGGCAGGTATTGGGACAGGGGGGTCTCACCTGTGTCCTTGGTTATAGCAGCCATCCTAGAGATAGGCAGTCCATGGGGTGTGGGAGAGGAGCAAGTGTGCCCTAGGTAGAGTTGCAGACTGGCTTTAACCCCTTATTACACCATTTGTTTTAATTGTGATTATTGTTATAGTTGGAATTAAATTATAGCCTCATATTTTGTTTTGAATTGTATTGATGCCATCTTACCTAGTTTCATCTCTTTGACTGATATATGACCTATAACCTTTATTGCTTTTGTCCGTGTATCACCTATAAGCTTTGATTCTGTTTATTGTAGGGTGATCTTACTGGCAGCATATTTGTTTGTGTTAACATTTTGTTCAGTATTTTCCCTCAAATTGAAAATATGACTGAGTATTTATTAGTAAATTTACTGTTTTAGAGGACATTAGTGAAGAATATTTACATGGAATGGTTTTGGCAAAATTCAACATAAATTCACATTTAGCTACTAGGGAAAAAACAGAAACATATTTTTCTTAATATGATCTGTCTGTGAAAAACAAAACTGTGTGTACATCTATGTTTAAAGACATAATGTTCAATGCATCCTTGTGCAGTTAGGAATGAGACCAGAAACCTGGATAGCTTTATTTCATTCAGCATTGTTTTGGAGTTCTCCCCCGCACAAGCCCACAGTTCCAAAGAAGTAATTCTCTTACTATTTATAGGCAGCATGATTTTATTAATAGAAAAATCCCCAAATATTCATATATATTATTAGAATTTAGAAAGAAACTTAGGAAGACTGCCACAATATTGGTACACCTAACAGGTATTTTTATGTTCCTAAAATATAAAATGAATGGTGAAAAGATAACATAATAATATTAAAATATTAATCTCTTTTAATAGAGAAAAGAAGTATTTGATATTTATAAGAAACACTTTAAGATGTTTTTAAGATAGTAGTTCTTATATTTATATACAGATCCAGCACAAGCTATAGAAAAGTCCCAACGGATTTATTCTGTGCATATGGAAAACCTTAGTCTAATATTTATCTAGAAATGCAAAAAGTTGTAGATAGGTAAAATAATCTCATAGCACAACCAGGTGAGAAACACACTGTGTAGCATAGCAAACATATATGAAGCCATGGCTAACAAAACAGTGTGGTGCTGGCATATATTTGCACAAGGCAATCAAGAGACCACAAGAATTGGATCCACATATATTGATGCTTGACATGGGCCAATAGTAGAATGTCAGCACAGGAAGAGCCTAGGACCTTTGCTCAATGACAAAGCAGTGTTGATTCTATGTCTTCCTAAGGAAGTTTGACTTTTACTATACATTATACAGAAAAAACAGGTAGAGGTGACCTGTGTGACTAAATGTGAGAGCCAAAATATTAACAATTCTGAAAGATAATTTAGATCTCTTTATGATCTAGAGTTAGGGAATGCAATCTGAAAAGTACTAAATGTTTAGAAAAAAACCAAACTACATTAAAATTAAGAAATCATGCACATCTATTGATACTATAAACTTTTAAACACAAGCCACGGGGTGAATGATATTTTCAATATCTAGAACCAACAAAATGTTCACTTTCAAGTTACATTAAGAGTGCCCATACTACAGAGACAAAATTTAGAGCTAAGATGAAAGGATGGACTATCCAGAGTCTACCCCATCTGGGAATCTATCCCATCATCAGCCACCAAACCCAGAGACTAATGCACATGCCAGCAAGATTCTGCTGAAGGGACCCTCATATAGCTGTCTCTTGTGAGGCTATGCCAGTGCCTGGCAAACACAGAAGTGGATGCTCACAGTCAGCTATTGGATAGAACACAGGGCCCCCAATGGAGGAGCCAGAGAAAGTACCCAAGGAGCTGAAGGGGGCTGCAACCCTATAGGTGGAACAACAATATGAACTAACCAGTACCCCCNGAGCTNGNGTCTCTAGCTGCATATGTAGCAGAAGATGGCCTAATCNGCCNTCANTGGGAAGAGAGGCCCCTTGGTCTTGNAAACTTTATATGACCCAGCACAGGGGAAAGCCAGGGCCAAGTAATGGGAGTGGGTGGGTAGGGGAGCGGGGGGGGGGTGGGGGTGGGTATAGGGAACTTTCGGGATAGCATTTGAAATGTAAATAAAGAAAATAATAATAAATAAATTAAAAAAGAGTGCCCATACATCAATATGGAAAAAGATATAGACTAATATGTCTTTTAGACTAATAGACATGCAACTTGGTAAGCCCTTCATAATGGGAGAAATATGAATGCCCATGAACCTGTACAAAGGTATATGACCTCATTAGTAATCAGAGAAATGAAAATTTAAATTACAAAAAGCTGTCACATTTTTGTGGTGGTTTAAATGGGAATAGCACCCATAACCTCCCTCATGTGTTCAAATACTTGATCCTCAGTTGGTGGAACTGTTTGGGAAAGATTAAGTGTATGTCTTATTGGAAGAAATCTGTTACTGGCATTGAGGTTTCAAAAGTCTTGCACAATATCCAATGTGCCCTCTCTGCCTTTTCCTTGTAAATCAAGATGTGAGCTCTCAGCTCTTTCTTCCACCATGTCTTTGCTCCACCATGATGGACTCTAACTCTCTGAAACTATAAACCCAACTAAATGTTTTTTTTTTAATAAGCTGTCTTGGTCATGGCAAATGTCACAACAATAGAAAACTAACCAATTCAGTATTAAAATGGTAAAGTGACAGCAGCAAAAAGTAAGACAAGATAATAATGGCAAAGAAAGTTGATCTGGAACAACTCTTCCAGCATGTAAAAGTGTTCTGAAAATACCCTGGCATGACTGACTTCAGCTGTGATTCCCTACTGTCCAGCTGATCTGCTTCTAGGTTTATGACAATAAACACAGCACTGAAGGATATATGTGCTGATGCTCACAACACTGTTAGAGCCCCAGTATGTCTTTAAGTAGTGGCATTATAACAATTAATATGTATATTATGTATAGCTACCTGAAACTGCCAAAGAACCAAGGAATCCAGACACAAACAAATGCATGGTATGATTTCCTGTAGTAAAAGTCTAAAAATGAAGAGCATAGAACCCATGGTATTTTATCTTTGAGGGAAGGAGGGACTGTGTTGGAGTGAGGATGTACTCATTTTGGTTGTCACTGTTACAAATTGCCAAGTTAGCGGCTTCACAGGGATCAACTTACAGTTGGTCAGTGCTGACTTACAGTGCAATTGGTCAGAAGTCCTGATTAAGGTGTGATTCAATGCGGCCACCCTGGAGGTTGGAAAGAGAACTGCTCTCCTTGCCACATTAGCCCCTGGAGGCTGCTAATGTTCTATGCTTCATCCTTCTTTGCTATAGAGCTGAGTCCTCATGCTGGTTCCTCTGTCCTGGCTGTTATCTTTTACTTCTTTATTTTAGGACCGCATGATTACATTGGAACCACCATGGTAATTCAGAATAGATGCCTTACTTCAAAGTCAGCTGATTAATAATCTTAATTAATTCCCATTTGTCACATGCAATGTACCATATTCACTCATCTTAGAGATTCAAATATGGAGATCTTGAGGGCCCAGTATTCTATCCACCCCAAGAGTTGTGGGAACTTTTCCCTTTCTGTCTTCCTCCTCCTCTTCTTCTTTTCTTCTTCATCGCTATTATTGTCATCTCCCCCTCCTCCTTTCTTCTTCTCCCCTTGAATATAATCTGAATTGGCAATCACTTCCATTACTATGCCTTATTCCACTACTCAACCCGAATAATCCTTTCTAATTATCTAGAAACTACATGTTTGGAGACTAGGATAGCAAAAGAAGTGTGTTCTCTGTGACATGCTGTGTCAGTGATGGAGACTGGTGACACCTTCTCTTCTGCTACCAGTGTGCTGATGTTTTCTGAGTGAGACCACAGAGTGGAACTTTTGTACTTAGTTTCCTTCTGGAAGTATCAAGGGGAATCCAAAGAGCTTCTATGCAGAGAACCTTCTCCCTAAAGAATCCTCAAAGTCTCCTATGCCTCTCATCCTAGAATAGAGAGTCATTAGATTCCCCAAGATTTTGTCATACAGTGTTGACTCTTAAGATTGCTTTAACCCTGTAAGTTAGACAGCAGATCAAAAGCCAATTTCCCCCCTTTCTTATTTTAGTTGTGAAAATAAATTTCAGTGCAAGCAGCCATCCAGCAGTGTCTTGCCACCTCATCTGTTGGAGCAGACTTTTCCCGAGATGACTAGGGAAAGGTATGGTTTCAGCATGCTAAGCACACATCCATGTGTTATGGAGACATGGCGCATAAGGTATTAGGAAAAAAAACCCACACATTAAATTATTAGGACAAGTGCATTTTGAGTATGTTCTTTTCTTTCAATGATTTCCCTCTTCCCTGTTCTGTCAGAAAAGAATCATTGCCTCACTTTGGACTGACTGGCTTTTTCTTTCCTACCACATCACGTTGTTCCCATTTGAGTAAGATTTGGCTCCCATACTGAGGGAGACAGAGTCCTTAGTACTGTCGCAGGGAGCCGTTACTCCACATCACAGTGGCATCTGCCCACCTGTACCTTTAAGTTTGATTTCCTTTACTTCTCCCTTCCTTTGTTTCTATGGCCTTTAGGCTACTTATAGGCATAGGCTTTGATTCTCACATTACCGCTTGCTACTATGATTTAAATGTGGGTAGACCATGGAGCTGTTTGCCCTGCTTCCCCTTTGCAACCACACAGTGGGCAGATTGGCTGGGAGTTGCATCCCCTCATGGAAATCAGCTATGTTTGTGCAAATGGGTAGATGAGGAAACCAGGGAAATCTGCCAGCTTTGCTGATATAGAGAGTTTATCAAAACCCCACAGACATTATACTTTATGCTGAGGATGCTATGCCCTGCATCTACAGGCACCACAGTCTGCACAATCAGTCCTTCTGGATCCTGAGAGAAATTGTGTTAATGTAAGTGGTCCTTTCAATGGTGTTTTAAGAAATTGGTGACCTTCTTCAAGAACAGAAATCGGAATCTGTAAAATTCAGACTTTATCATTAAATAAATTAGATGCCAGAAAATAACATAAGACAGTGGTAAATTTAATTACTGCCCAGAGAGTTTACAGAATTACACGCTATTGATTATTGCCCCCAACACATAGATGTTCTTAATCAGGTTCAAGTTGATGTCAGTGCTGCTCCTTTGTGGGCTACCTTGAGTCCTACTGCGATTGTATTTTTCCTTCCTGGTGTATATAAGTTCTAAGTAAAACTCGACTTTTATCTCTAGAGGTCTCTCCTGGAAATTTCTATGAGGATCTGTGATTTTTTTGTTACTCAGCAAGTACAGTAACTAACACACAATAGATGACCAATAAATGTATGAAGAATGAATTTTACCAAGAAGTGATGTTGTAGCCAAAAGAAAAGGGGGAAGTACATGGACCATTAACAGTATCAATACTGAAAGTAACCTTAGAATTAAGATGTCATTCTAGTTCCCAGATCCCAGGTTTGAGAAGAGAGCAAACATCCAAAGTGTGGGAACCTACAAGGTCAGAGTTAATGACTAGATCCAGAAGCTATTGCAAAATCCCCACAAATCAAGGCTTCAGATTGCTTGTAGAATAAAGTGGGAATTGATTTCTTTTCGGTATGTCAGTGATGTTAGTATTTTAGCCACGATATCTTTGCTTTTCATCCATTACTTTTTGTTGAAGATATTCCAATACTTATATGAATTACAAAGTCATTATAAGGCTGTAGTACAGTGTGCTAAATGAGTTACAAATAAAGTTTACTTTGACTTATCTGTTATTCATTTAGGTTTCAGAGATAGTATTAAAAGAAACACAATGCTAATGCCAGATAGAAGGGAGGATGATGTATAAGGTAGATGAGCACTGGAAGACAATGGTGTGCTCACTCAGGATTTCTGAGGAACCTTAATGGCACCGAATTTTACCTTAATGGCAAACTACATGGGAAGCTCTTCCCTTGAGGTGTTTAACAGAGTCCCTGTTATATACTTCAAAGTCAAAAGGCTTGTGGCTTAATATGAAGAAGAATAAGGAAATAGAGATAAAGATTCACCTTTGTTGTTCAGTGAAAGGAAATCATATTATTGGAGAGTTAGTGGCTAGTAGCTAGCTCTTCTACAAGCATTCTGCTACCTATGTAATTTAAATTAGAGTTTAAGTAGAGAATTTCATTGAAAGTGTGTGGGGCCATGGATGTGGGGGAAAGAGGGGAGTGGGAGAGAACCTGCATCCTGTCAGAGTACTGGTGCTCTGGGCGGGCGGACACGGGAGGACTGTGCTCGCTTTCCATGCTGCCCCAGGTGGGCATCTGGCTGTGTTAAACCACTGACCCCACATGGCGGTGGTAGACAAGGGGCAGCCTCAGGTACCAGGTTCGATATGGTGGAGGAGCTGAGAACAGCATAGGGGTTCCGGGGAGTACACAGCCTTCTGGCGGGAGGTTAGGCATGGCTTGTTAGGAGAAAGCCTATCCCATTGTTCAAGCATGGCGGGCCTTCATGATCAGAGACAGTCTATGGTTTTAGAGCTTTACTGTAGAAAGGCAGGGAGAAAGAAGAGAAGGTAGAAAGAGAGGCCAGCCATGGCCACATGGAGAGAGGGGGGAAGAGAGAGAGAGAGAGAAGGAGGGCTAGAGAGTAAGAAAGGTAAAAGCTTAAAGAGAGAGAGAGAGAGAGAGAGAGAGAGAGAGAGAGAGAGAGAGAGAGAGAGAGAGAGAGAAGGAGGGCTAGAGAGTAAGAAAGGTAAAAGCTTAAAGAGAGAGAGAGGTGGGGCCAAGCAGCCCCTCTTATAGTGAGCTGGGCTATCTTGCTGTTGCCAGGTAACTGTGGGGAGAGAGAGAGAGAGAGAGGAGAGAGGTGGGGCCAAGCAGCCCCTCTTATAGTGAGCTGGGCTATCTTGCTGTTGCCAGGTAACTGTGGGGAGGAGCATACCTGGCTATAATCAGGTAACTGTGGGGTGGAGTCTAGCCAGAATGCCAGAAGCTTGGGACATTGTCTGCATGACTGATAGCTACAGACCTCTCCTGTGGGGGTTGTGGGGGCAGCCAGAAACTTCAACAGGAACCAGGGGTCCAGGAGACATGATCAAATGCCTTACATCCCATGTAGGTGGAAATTACCACCCATCAGGTCCTACCAGGTTTCAAGACCTAAGCTTGACTGGAGACAAGGCTGTGTGTGTATAGCTCACTGCCCTACAAAAGTGGTCTTGTTTAAATAAGAATCTGGGTGAGTTTCTTCCTTTGTCTAAAGAAAGCCATCTCCAAGACACATCTAAAGTTCCAAGAGAGGACCCTGCAAAGTCATTGAAGAATTCAGGCAGGTATAAGCAAACCCATTAGGAAGCAAATCCACATGTGTACATGTGTAATGGATGGGAGAAAAGGGTGAATTCCAAGTTAGACTTGGAGAATCTTCATTTGCTGAAATTACCAGACATTCAGCTTAAAATAGCTGTGCTCAATCTATTAAAAACTTAAATGGGAAAGCTTCAGATATGAGAAAGCGATAGAGACTAAGATGACTGAGATGAATTTGTTGAACAGAAAAGTATGCTAAAGGTTAGCTTGCTGGATACCATGAAAAAGCAGACAGAATCAAGCAGGAATTTTATCTCGTTAAGTGGACTACAGGAGACACGAGAATTCCCAGCAAGGACCAACCTAGAAGACAGATAATGCCGACAGATTCTAAGAAGTTAGGGAAGATGTGGGGATGGGATAAAAAGGCCTAAAATATATCTCATCAAAGATATCGACAGTTGTTACAGGAAAAAAATGGAAAATGGCATATCAGATGAATAATTGAGAATTTTTATCAGTTACTTAGCATAAATCTCCACTAGTTCAACATAAATTGGGCAGGATAAATATTGGACAGAAAAGCTATAAAGTATCAAAGACAATGAAAGGACTTAAAAAGCAGCCAGAGAACACTATATATTTTCTGTGGAATATTATATTTAGACTTTCCAACAGAGGCAATAGAATATAAGATATTAAGGTATTCTACATACTGGGGAAAAAAGACCCAAACCCAGAGCCCTCTATGTGGAGTTTTACATAGAAAAATCTCTAGAGAACCTGCTCCAGATAAATTAAATAAAAATCACCTTAATCTGAGGCTACCAAAATGGAGGACTCAGGTAAAAGGAAAACGATCATTTACAAAGTCTAGGATCCTGGATGGCGTTACATAAAGTAATTAAGAGTGGGATGAGGGATTAGAGCATAAATGATCTAGGTTTGTGTGGTTGCTGGGAGGACAGTAACAGTAGGAATCCACTTTTGAGCTTTGGCAATTTCCTGTCCACAGACAGAGACAATAGAGAGTCAGAGAGGAGACAGCTTAACCTTCAAAAGGAAGGGAGGGAAATTTAAAAAGAGGAAGAAAGTTAGTAGGGCAGGGCTGGTAAGATGGCCAGGGCATAATGGTGCTTGCTGCCCAAGCCTGGTGACCTGGCGCCCAGTTAAAACCGATTGAGATGACTAACACTGCAGAGTTGTCCGATGATCTCCACACTCGTATATAGATGCCCCAAGCACACGTCATGAATATAACAAAAACAGTTTTTTAAAGTGGCAGGGCAATAGAAGACATGTGGGAAGATAATAAAACAAACAAGTAAAACAGTAATTACTATAAATAAAAATTAATTCTCTGATCAGAAAGCACAGGCATCATATTAGGTTTTTAAAGTATGTTAAATAGTTTTAAACGCATTCTTAATAGCTAATGACAGGGATGTATTACAGGAGATGCCAAGGCAGGAAGGAGGGTTATGAGTTTCAGACAAGCCTGGGCTCTGGAGAGAAATGCCCAAACAGACAAACAAAAGCAATAAACACCAAAAGACGCACAAAACTTGAATGAAAAATGTATCTAAACAAATTCTAACAAAGAGAAGCTTGAAATTACTATATTAACTTTAGAAAAAAAGGATTACCAAGAAAAATGATACATCACGTGATGAAATATCAGATTCTTAGAAGGCTACTGTAATTCCACATTGTGGTATATCTTGTATTCAACAAGATAGGAAGAACCTTTAGACAAGTCTAACTCAACTTTTGTGATTCTGTGCCTATTCTTTAGTAAATGATGCACAAGTGAAGAAACCTCAGGAAGACTGTGAAAGGTTTAAGGTATGCATAACAATTTGACACAATGGACATAGTGAAACAGTATGCCAGTTTAGAACACATGTTTTTTTTGAAGGCACACAAAGTGTGTTATCATCTAACATGTACTGTCAAATATCATTACTAGAGAGCCACATCTTCTGAACACAATGCAAATTTACTATAAAGTAGTAGCATGGGATACCTGAAGGAAATGCCCAAGAGGATTGCCCCACTGTGTGAGGAATTGGTCCCAAGGCCCTTGTAGATGGGGAAATCTGAAGAGTCTCAAGCAGATACAGAAGGTGGAATAGTCTTTTGATATAACTTGCATTCATTTTCCAGTATGTTTTAAATGTTAATTTTAACCTTTTATAGGTATAAATAGTATGTAAAGAGTTGTTAGATGCTTAGGGAATAATAACATGATTTTGTTCATGTTTTAAATCTCTGGTTGGTTGAGCTTGTAGCAGAACCCACAAATATGACTTTATAATCCAGGTAAGTAATATGTCACAGAAAAAGCACAAGGCATTTAGGATTGGAAATAATAATAATTATTTATGTTTTATTATTTAAATAATAATAATTAAATAATTATTTAAATAATAATAATTATTTATGTTTCCAAATTATGTGCTATAGCTTGTGCTATGTCTAGAGATAAGTTTATAGGCTTAGACATTTAGAAGTTTAGAAATTTAGTTTAGGATTACATAATAATAATTCATGTTCCCAAATTATATTCTATAGCTCATACTATGTCTAGAAATACATTACAGACTTAGAAAGTAAGAAATGCTGAAAATCAGTGAACTAAGCCTCCAGGTTTAAAAGCTGGAAGAGTGGAATAGTATAGAGCCCAGGAAAACAGAAGGGGGATAGTGCGGATAACAGCAGAGATAAAAAGACTGGAAAACAGATGTAGAACAGAGGAGACCCAAACCATTCTACCTTGATTAGAAACACTAATGATAGATCTCTCTGAAGTCAATACATCAGAAAAGACAAAATAGGCATTCAGGTTTGGATGTGAAATGTCTACATAGAATTATGCTTTGAAATGCATGTTCCATTCTGTGGTGTCATTTTTGGGAAGGTGGGTAATCTTTGGGACATGGTACACTGTTGGCAGAAACGGGTCCCAGGATAGAGGCTATTGAAAGCCTTAACTCAGCTCCTAGTCCATGCCTCACTCTGCTTCCTGGTCTACCATCTTCCTGGTAGACAACTTCACCACACTCTCTGCTGCCGCTGGCAGAGCTGTTTGGCGATGCCTCCCTGACACAAGGGACTGAAATCTCCCCACACCATGAGCCCAACTAAATCCTTCCTGAGTCATTTCTCTCTGTATTTGGCCATAGTGACACAGAAGTAAGTGGTATAAGTGTGGACCGAGGAAAGGGGCAGAATAAAAGTGCTGTGGAGACAGAAAGCTGATTCAGTGTCTCATCATCACTCTGCTAAATACTTGTCTCAAGTGCTGTGTGGGAACTGCTGAGAGCCCCAAAGGGGAGGGTCAGCCAGTATGCACAGGCTATCTAGCAATCTGGAGGGTGTAAGTGCAGAACTTGCCAGCAGGTCCTCTGGTGATGAGAGATGGTGCAAATCTTGGCGGCAGAAGTGAGTACAAGCATCCCAAGAGACTCTGGCTCTCCTTTTGGGACGGATTTACCTGGGAGCTTGAAATGGGTAAAGAAGGGTGGTGAAAAGCTCACCTTTGAGTTGCTTTCAGACCTGGAAAGCTGGGTGTTCTTGTACCATCAATCCGAGTGTTGACTCACTAGCTTGCTCTTATTTTGGTTCTACCACAGACCTCCAGGTGCTCCTTCCAGGACAGTCACAAGGCTGCTCCCAGGAGAAGCTCTTATTCTGGGTATCAACAGCACTGCCTCATGGTCCTCCCAGTGACTGGCTCCTAGGCCCTTCCACCAGCTTGTGACTATCTCCTATTTTCCTTGTGTTCATTTTCTGTTTCTGTATCTATATTTCCCTCCTTTCCAAGCCTTTCATTTCCCTATACCTCAAACATTTGTAAGTCCCTATCACCGAATGGGGGAGGGCCAGAGTTAGGCTCTGGTCTTTGTCACAGTTGCCCAACATGTTTTTTTTTTTTTTTTTTCTTGTGACCCTTTATATCTGACATGACCCAGCTTGACCACCGAAAAGTGGTCTCTGCTTTACAGCTTCCATGTGCGATTTCTTGTTCCCCCTCTTTTTTTCCCTCTAAGATTTAGCGAAAGGCCAAGGAACTGAAATATGAATTGATTGTGCAAAACAAGCTAAAATCTGCCTTGGGGCAATATACGGATTTTTCATTTATTTCCCTTAACATCTTTGCAGTTCTTGAGTGTGTGTATAACGGAGAGAAGCCCTAATTTATCACAGGGCACATAAGAGACACCATGGCTTTTGTCTTTGTCTTCTAATGATTAGATGCTATTGTCATTTAGAGGTGGGGGCCTTAGGGCTAAGGAAGCCCATTTAGGACCCTGGCTCAGGCTGTAGCTTTTTATGATAAGAAAGCATTTTTTTTCACTTTCCCCCACATTCTCTCTGTGAAAAGAGCCTTGGAAAACTGGATAAAGATTCAACTGGGAAAGGGGATAACATTTGAAATGTAAATAAAGAAAATATCCAAATTTAAAAAAAAAAGATTCCAGCTCAACTATTTGCTAACTTTATTACTGTGTGTGTGTGTGTGT
>NC_034602.1:6025703-6067951 GCF_900095145.1 Mus pahari | reverse complement strand
CCTTCCTTCTTCCCTCCATCCCCCCCTCTGTGTGTGTGTGTGTGTGTGTGTGTGTGTGTGTGTGTACATTTACACTACAGTCTTCAATCTATTATTAGCTCAATACTTGGCCAGTTCTGAGCCCAAAGTTAGTAACTGATAAGTACTTGTTTAGGAAAAATTAAGTTGGGATATACAGATTGCCTGAATTTGAGAATACCTCATAGGCTAGTGCACACTCTGAATTTGCTCTGTCTGAGGCTGGTTTACTGGGGTGTTATTAGAATGTCTGCATGTGTAAGTAGCTGCTCCACTCTTTTAATACCAACTGCATAGTATGCCTGATACCCAAGGGAAATCAAGAACTAATGAAAGCTTCCAGTCTGGGTCCTCTGTTCCATCCTAGAGCTGGTCAGAGATGCCTGTCTCCAGACATTTTGATAGGCACTCTAGGGCTTGATGGCCTCTCAAATTAGATACTGCTGCTGGATTTGTGGTGTGTGTGTGTGTTTGTGTGTGTGTGTGTGTGTGTGTGTGTGTGTTATATGTGGTGTGTGTGTGTGTTGTATGTGGTGTGTGTGTGTGTATGTGTGTGTGTGGTATATGTGGTGTGTGTTTGTGTGTGTATGTGTTGTATGTGGTGTGTGTGTGTGTATGTGTGTGTGTGTGTTGTATGTGGTGTGTGTGTGGTGTATATGGTATGTGTGTGTATGTGTGTGTGTGTGTTGTATGTGGTGTGTGTATGTGGTGTATATGGTATGTGTGTGTGTGTGTGTGTGGTGTATGTTGTATGTGTGTGTGTGTTGAAATAAATTGGTCTTCCCAACCAGTAAATGAGGCCAGTTTTCTTTTATGGCTATAATAATAATAATAATAATAATAATGATAATATTCAGTTCAGGAATAGCATGCACAAAGTGGGAAGAAATAGATGCACAAATGTCTGATTGTTTTCTCAATAAAGAAATTAGATTTTTGCTGCTCCTGGTGGCAATGTGTGTTGTGGACAACTTGTGCCACTAAGGAAAAAGATCTTAGGAAAGCAGGAAGGGCTGGAAAGGTGGATTGGTAATTAAGAGCATGTGCTGTTCTTGCTGAGAACCTGAATTTGATTCTCAGCACTCGTACCTGCAACTTACAGTTGTTTGTAACTCCAGCTCCAGGAGGATCGGCCTCTGCCATACTCACAATGGTACTCAGCGAGACTCACGTGCATATATACTCACAACCTAGTAATAAGAAGAAATCAAAAGATTCTAAATATCTGAGAGCAGCCGAGAACACCTCCTGGAGAAGCTGACTCCGGAAGCTGGCTCAGACAGTGCAGCAATGCTGGGTGAACACTCACCATTGTTTTTACTCATGGATCTGTGAAGTCATTCTCTGTGAGGTTCTGGCTCAGAAGGATATAGGGAATCTCTTTTTTGTTTTATTTGTTTTGTGGTTGTGGTTGTTGTTGTTATATGTATGTTTAGTTCTTTAATTTCTAATTAAACAATGAGTGTGAATACCAATGGTATTTTTAAAGTATTTTATAAGATTTATTTATTTATTTATTTATTTATTTATTTATTTATTTATTAAGTATATGTGCATGTATACAGGTCAGGGGACAATTCTCAAGAATTGCTCCTCTATTTGTACCATGTGTGCCCTAAGAATAGTACACATATAATCTAGCTGAACAGCCAGCACTTCTATGTACAGAGCCACCCACAGCATGTAGAATATAGAATCATTGCTCAAATGAGGGACTAGCAATTTACTCCTAATGGGCCAGACCATAAATATTTCAAATTTTGTTGGCCATACAATTTAGTTACAACCACTCAACTTTGCCACTGTGACTGAGTATTAACGAGTCATTGATGAATGAGTGTGACTCTGTCCCAGTGAAACTTTGTTTATTTAAGCAAGTGACAAGCTGTATTTAGCTCTTGGACTAAAGTTTTCTGACCCTGCTCTCAGATCTAGGCTAGCATTTTATAGGACATGGTGCTGTGTTTGTGAAATTCGATTCTAGGTCCCTTAGCATAGTAGCCTGGCATGAAATAAACACTTCATAAATACTAAATTAGATTGAACCCAGTGACCTTGTACTTATGGAAAAATACCCAAGGAAGCAGAGTCGTCAGTCTTGGTGAGGGAGTGTAAATGGCAGAATTTGGCATGGAAACTATTTATGGTTAAAGAATTGGAGATAATTAAGCTAAAATTCTATTTAAGTTTGTTAAATTTTGTTGAACTCATTAGTAAAACTTTTCAAATGAATTCATACTAAGCATGTATGTGTGAACATGCTTATATATGAGAGGGGGAAGAGAGAGGAGAGAAAAAGAAGGGGAAACAGAGAGAGTTTCTATGAATTTTACACATGATCTTAGACAAAAGCTTGAGAAGGAATTGATTTCATATAAAGCATGTCTGTGACTATAAAATTCCAAACATCCAATAGGATTTCTATGAGTTAGTCACCTTGTGGTGTTTGTCACGTCTGCTCTGAGTCAACTGAATTGCCCAGACTATTAGAACTTTGTATTGGCAAACTCTTCCTAACATGGTCTCTGTGTTTTATAGACCAGAGTGAACTACAGAGGAGATACATGCTTTCTCTGTAATTCTAGCCGTGATGGTCATAAAAAGGAGGAGGAGGAGGAGGAGGAGGAGGAGGAGGAGGAGGAGGAGGAGGAGGAGGAGGAGGAGGAGGAGGAGGAGGAGGAGGAGGAGGAGGAGGAGGAGGAAGAGGAGGAAGAGGAGGAAGCATGTTAGCAGATGAGTGCCTGAGAGCCACCTTCAAGCCACTGGATGAAAAAGTAGACGCCTACAGCTCTTGTATCACAACCTCAAAAATGACCAAATGGCCACAGGGAGGGGCTCACTATGGTGACTAGCAGAGAAGAGTTTAGGAGCAATCACAGAACACATGAGAAAAGCATACAAAGAAGTCATTCTTTCACAGAGATGCACAGGGAGCTAGGCCAGCCCTCTATTGATCAAGTGTCCCAGTCTCATTGATAGTTCATTTATCCCCCCACCCCACCCCATTGCATACAGAGTATCTTTTATTAGAACCCACTGTTCTCTTGATTCTGGGGCTTGGGATTGCTAAGTTCTGCCATCCTAGTTCTATAGAAATGGTGAAGTGTGTGCATGGTTATTGGATACAAGTTTCCTGAGCCTCAAGTAGATGTGTGTCTATGAGCATCTAGTAAGCAGAGTCTGTCTTCCTGAAGCCTGCAGACTCCATGGAGAACATTCAGAGCATTGTCTGATCAAACTGAAGACTTTACCATGAAGGTCCTTGGATTCATATAGACCACAGAGGATCCTGCTAAGGAGACTTCATGTGGACAAGGCTCACAAAGGAGGGAAGTGTGCAGGGGAGCTGTATCTATGAGCTGTAGGTCATTCTACTTTATGGCATGGCAAGCATCTGTTATTAAAATGAGCTTATTGGCACAAAAGGGAGCCTACCTCTGGCACAGCAGCAGGGAAAGGGTTTTAAAGTTTTAATGGAAAGCTAAAATTTCTGTAGACAATCGAGACAGTTTCCTCTTCCCCACCTGTGACTTTGAAATGGAATTTCTCTCAGGCAGTAAGTTATTGTTTACCCAGGACAGAACATGCAGGGGTATGCCTTTTTATGCTTTTGCTAGAACACCTCTGAGTACAATTGTTAATGCCAGTCCTTTGGGGAATCTGTTCTTCCATTCACATGTCCCAGATTGTCTTTCCTTTCCCCCTCCTCCCACCCCTTCTCTTGCAGCAGAGTAGCAACCCTCCTGCCATTAGCAAGATGTCTATTATAGTGTCATTAAAAAGGCTATAGTCAGTACGAGGAATGACTCATGTCATGGAGGACTTAATAATTCACTGTAATAAAAGTATAAAGTTTTATGATAAACCACTCTCAGGGGAGTTAAATATAATCCTTAGCAGGTCACACACTGACTACAAAGCTTACATTTGTAATGGTAATTTNAATTTACTACATTGCCTTTAGTTTTTAAGCGTTTGTGTGTCATTAGACCTTATAAATTGATTTATATGTTTCAACTCCAGTATAATTCTGCATAAAAGTACAATAAATTTTATGGATTGGAGATATGGCATCTAAAACATTTTAATAAAATTATTATTCTAAATTCATTTAAATGGCATTGACAAAAGGCTGCAACAAAGATGCCAGTGATTCATAAGTGTCATGGATCAGATGAAGAGGATGTGGCAGGTGCGGGGAGTCTTTACTGTCTGTCCTTTTCCAAGGTCCTCTGTCAGTAGACAGGGAGCCCCTGAGCTTGCACTGGGGCACATGCCTACTGCAGGGTACCTTGTGGGACAGCAAAGCTCTGGGAAGCTTGCTGAGAGATGTCAGGGGCAGGATCAGCCTTTCACAGGAAGGGCTGTCCAAGTATTTGTTAAAACGAATGTAATTTTCAGTCTTTCCAAGGAGACCCAAAGATGTGTTCAAGCAGGCCACCTTCCAGAAGGAAACAAAACCCGGTATTCAGTCTTTGACTGGTTTCCAGTGTCTGAAGCAGAGACTTTAAAAAAGAGGAGGAGGGGAGACAAGGAAATGAGAGAGGAAAGCAGAGGAGAGTGGGTGCTAAGGAGAGGGAGTAGAGTCGGCTACTGTGCTGTGGGTGCGCTGTGCTGCCCTGCCTGGACCTCAGCCTTTACTCTCTCATCAATTGTGTTTTGGAGGAATGTTTGGGCCACAAGCTCTCTTAACCTTCACTATCAGAACAATAAAGAACAAAGAAACTGAATTATGAAAAATGAAAACAAAAACCTACAACAACAAAATTTTTGTGTTTTATGGGCTCGCATTATGTTCCTCATGCTGCTTTTGATGTGGGGTGCTGATTGTGGGGAAATAAAGGGGTGGGAGAGACCAGCATCCCAGCCGAGCTCAGAGAGACTGCTGCGGGACCCCACGGAACCACTGCTGTACAGGCCTCACAGGTCACACAAACCCGCTCCAGTGGGGGTAGGGGTGGGGAGGGTGCAGTCTTGGCTCTGACTCTCAGGCACCACAGATTGCTGGGTACCGCAGAAGAGCCAGTTTTGGGGTCCCTGGGCCACATGGGGCCAGGGATGTCAGACATTCCAGACCTCTGTATGTTGTGAAAGAGCTGAGAATAGACCCTGAGGCAGACTCTGGCCCTGAGGATGAAGGAAGGGTGGATGGGGGGAGAGCTCTAGCAGGTTACCTAGGGACTAAAAGACTCTGGCTAGCTCAGGCTGCTAGCTTAGCAGGTGGCTTGGGTTGACTGGTGGCTTTGAAAGGCCTCTGGGAGGGAAGTTAGATGAGAAGCTCCTTAGAGGGGTACCTGCTCCATTGCTCCAGCATGGCAGTTTTTGATGAGCAGAGACGGTCCATGGTTTTGGAGCTTTATTGTAGAAAAGCAGAGAGAGAGAGAGAGAGAGAGAGAGAGAGAGAGAGAGAGAGAGAGAGAAGAGAGAGGAGAGAGAGAGAAGAGTAAAGAGGCAGAGGGCAGCCATGGCCACATGGAGAGAGAGGTGAAGGGAAGGGGAGAGAGGGATCAAGAGGGCTAGAGAGAAAAAGCAAGAGAAACAAGAGAAACAAGAGAGGCAAGAGAGCGAGGAGGGGCCAAGCAGTCCCTTTTATAGTGGGCTGGGCTACCTTGCTGTTACCAGGTAACTGTGGGGAAGAACATACCTGGCTATTGCCAGGTAACTGTCGGGGTTGAGTCTAGACAGTCTATGTGACTGATAGCCACAGAATGATTGAGGGCTCATGGTGTCAGGCGTTTGTGTCTGGGGGGCATAGCTCACTGTTCTGTCCCTTGTAGAATTTTCTACTGGGTCTCTGGGGTAAGCCTCGCTCAACCAGAACACAGACTGCTTTTCACAGTCCCACACACTGACTCTCCAATCTTTTTATTATTATTATTATTATTATTATTATTATTATTATTATTATCATTTATTTTTTCTCATCAGTATTATTTCAGCTATCCGTCTAGGACAGAATTATGATTTGTTATATTTTGCTTCTGATTTAGAAGATTTTGAGGTCACTATTCCTTGGCTCTTTCCTATGAGTACTTTTGTAACATTTGGCAGTAGACTCAGGGGCAGGGGACACAGCCCTGGAATCCTGAAAGCAGACTTGATAAACTATACTGCCTCTTGGGAGGGATTTAAATAACTTCCTGGAAATTATACATATACATATACATATACATATACATATACATATACATATACATATACATATGTGTATGCATATGCATATGCATATACATATTTGGTGTGTGTATGTTGTATATGTATATGAACATATATATGTATATATATTCACTATATAGGTGTTATATGCAGATATGTGTATATGTATATATGTGCATATATGTCTGCATATATTTATAGAAGTGATATATATATATATATTTATATATATATAAATCTATTGTCCCCAAAGTGGACATAAATTTAGTGTGGAATTTCAACCCCTTTTAATTTAAATCTGTGTACAGCCTAGTGACAGGCAATAAAACTCAGTTGTACCACCCTCTGGAATGGGCATTTTGCATTGTTTCCTCCACACATGCTTAGGAGAAAACTTTTATCTGCACACTGATGCAGCTTTTTCCTAGAAAAGAAGAGTGCACCAAATTTAACCTCCTGGGCTCTCAGAATTCAGTGGGTATTGTGGATGGAATGAGAATGGCCTCCATAGGCTCATATATTTGAATACTTACTCTCCAGTTGGATAGGGATAGGAGGTGTGGCCTTGTTGGAGGAGGTGTGTCACTGGAGTGGGCCTTGGGGTTTCCAATCCTACCCCATTCTCAGTGTTGTGCCCCACCCCACCCCCTTGTGCTTGCTGCTACACTCCTCACCAGGCAAGTCATGGATTCACCCTCTGAAACCATGAGCTGCAAATTAAAGCCTTCTCTTGTGAGTTGTTTTGGTCATGGTATTTTGTCCCAGCAATTGAAATGTAGCTAAGACAGTGGGCGTGCCATTGCTAAATGACAGAGTCAGCTGGACAGGCTGGGTTATGGTTTACTGGAAATGCATTTGGAGTTTCTGGGGAAATGATTCCTACAAACGTTTCTACTCCTGCTGTGTTGAAGATTAGAACCCCAGTGTGCAACTGTGAAAAATTAAATTGTAACAAGAAATGCCCACACACAGTGACACTTGTGGAAAGAAAGCACGACAGAGGAAACACGCGCTCTAGTAACTTGTTGCGTGGGTCCACTTTAGACCTGTGCAGGGCAGTGACTAGGCACAATGAAGTTCTACTAGGTGACACCTCAAATCAGGGTACATTTTCCAGGTCGCCCAGTGTCGTCCTCCTTGTTTCCACTCTTCACTTTGCCCAAGTATGACATCCTTGGGGGAACCAGAGCTAGCAACCTTACAGAGGCTGAAAAACAACTAAATTTGGCAATTTTTCTTCTGGTATGATTTTGCATATAAGACAACTTTCAGGATGACATGGCTGGTGTTTCTGTTAGGCATGGCCCTCATCAACATGTTATTTCCCTCAAAGGAGGGACTCTCCAGGAATCCCCATTTGAAATGCAAATGACCCAGAGAAAGGGAATAGATATTTATCAGTCATTAACACCATGGTGAGAATGAGTGTCATCAGAATTTAGGGAGCTAACAATCCGGACCCTAAAAAAAGTGAGACATAGAAGACAGGAACTTTCATGAGTAGGATTTCTTTAGGGGAGGGTGCATAAAAAAAGGATCAAAGAAAAGCAAAGGGATAGGGAATCCAATGTCCCATAGTCACCTTTCAAGTGAAATGAACAATTCAAAAAGTCTTGCTCCTAGAATTTAGTCCCAAAATTTCAAAATATTTCTGAATTTTGGCCCATTAGTAATTAACCTTGAGCCAATAAATTAAAATTCTGAAGTGTATTAAACATATATGAAGATAGGCAAAGCCCTTCTGTGTGTGTGCCCTTTGATTAGTTTTATGATTGGCCTCACACATTTAGATGCTTCTTTCAGAGTAAGCACCCTGGGGGAGGGGGCAATTATTGGTTTCCTTCCCATTTTTGTACATAAAAAAAATTGAGACTTGAAAAGATTAAGAGACTTACCAAAATATTAAGTACCCTTTGTCTACTTTGGTCTGCCCTCCTTAGGTAGCCTGTAAAACAGTCCTTTTGCCTTCCCATTCTGACTCACAAGCCAGCCCTCCTTATTGCTCACTGTAGGAAAATACTACCTGGCGAAGTCCCTGCTCAGCACTTCATTATACTAAGTCTATGTGAAAGTTCAATGTGATCTACAGGGAAGCACTTGCCATTTAAATCCACTCTACCAGGTCTGGTGGACTTTTAGTCCCCAATTGTCCAACCAGATAGACTTCTTGGGTCACTTGAGGCTTTGAACATTTGAGGTGTAGCTTAGAATTTCATTTCAATAGAACAACCAGACCTATGGGCAAGGAAGGCTTATTGTCAGTGTTGCTTTGAATTGAGCATTTCACAGATGCCTAAGGTTGAGATTGCTAAGTAGTCTTTTCCCCCATAAGGTAGGTTTATGGAGAGCTTGGCTGGAAGTGAATTGGCTTATAGATTCAAGGTTGGACGCAAGTATAGCTCAGAGGTAGTTCATGCATCCTATTGTGGAAATCTAATCAGAATTCTTTAGGGAAGCCGCAAGCTGGAGCTATAGGGCTGAAGTCCAGAATATCTGTGGAGGCTTCAAAACACAGTGCTCTTCACCAGGATGATGGAATCTCCACAAGAGACTGACTTGATGGTAGAGAGTATGGTGGGTGCGCCTCATGCACGGTGCTTGCTCCCTCTTCTAGAACTTTGGCACGCTCTTCCTTCCGCAAAAAGACCTGGGCCATCTCTGTTCTCTGTAAAGTGTGTGAGCAACTCTTTCCAAAGCTCAGTTAGTCCAGTGGCTGTTTGAGGAAATTCTTTACATTATTGTCTGCCATTCCCTGCTCCTCTTAAAAAAATATCTTGGAATCCATTTAAACTAAAAAGTATTTGAAGATAGTCATTGGACCCTACTGTCATGAGACACAGGAGAGAGCATTTCCTAGACTGTCTCTTTTTGAAATACATGTGCCTCAATTATTCCATATTGTTCTTCTGCTTCTATTATTTTGTGATACTCATTTCTTTCTATCACAGTTCCTTTGTATGTGGGTATGTGGGTCTGTAATGTGCAAGAATGAAACGTATGGGGAGGAAGGTGTGTGACCCTTTAGGCTTGCACCATCCCCCACTTGGAGCTATTAGCCACTTACATGCACAATTAACCATCTGATTCTTAGATTGAAGGCTTAGGGAGTTAATTGCAGGTACAAAAATTCCACCCATATAAGAGGAAGTTATACTGGACATTTAATCTTTAAATCTTCTGCAGGGTGACTAGGTAGTGTGTGTGTGTGTGTGTGTGTGTGTGTGTGTGTGTGTGTGTGTATGTGTGCATGTGCGTACGTGCTTATTTAACTTATCAGTTGCCGTTCTGAGTTCCTTCTTTGCTATCTGCATTATTATTAGTGACATCAGTGGAGTTTTCCTACATATGACAAAAATAGAGTATCACAGACATTCTACTTGAGTTCTGGTATATGGATTTGTTGCAGGCTCTTTCTCTTTAATATAGAAATAATTTATTGAAAACTATGAATGATGTATATGTCTGTATGGAGTTGAATAGTCTGTTAAGAAGTATTTTTGAGAAGATAATTTATATGAACTGATAGTTTATTTTGAACCAGACATCTTCATCCATTACTTTATCTTCTTAAGAATCGTGAGATTGTTAAGTTTTATCATTTAACATAAGTGCTTGTTAAGGTTTTCCCAAGTGTTCTGGGCCACTTGACCTGTCCAAATTCACAGCACTCATCTTAGATGTGTTTGAGGTCAGATTCTAAATGTTTAAAACACTCAGCATTGGTTGTAGAATTTCATGAGGTGGAAGAATCCTATCTTTATGTCTCTGAGTAACTGTGCAATGCCTCTGAGTAAATATGAAATGCCTGTAATTCAATAATCTTGAGAATTCAGAGCTGATGGTAATCAGACTAGATAGAGCCCTTTGACTGTCCAGCTTTGTCTGGGCTTTTCACAATACTGCCACACTCATGTTAAAGGATCATGTTCAGCTCACTCTCTGCTTTACTTCCATTTTTTGCAAGGTTTCTGTAACCTGGATGCCCATTCCTGCTCTTTTTGTGCCTAGGATGGTATCTGGACCTCCCTCCCGTTCTACCTGAGCCAATTCCTCAGTGGATATCTAAGTCAAGTGGTCAGAAGGAAGTGTAACTCTGGTGTCTCGCCTCCCAGGCTAAGTCTGTTTCCTGCCTAGCTAACAGAAGCATTCCACATACGTATCTCTAGATGCTGATGAACCAATAAAACATGGTGCTGTCATTGTCTCCACTATTGTTCTCTTCCTTGGAGAATGAAGGTGTAGAGGTACTGAACAGACACCAAGACCCTGTCTCTTACAACTTCATCTTCTTTCTGTGGTCCATGAACCTCTGAGCATGATTCCAAAGAGGGTTCTATATAGAATGGGTGTTCATCACTGAGCACCTTTTCTGCTCCATAAATGGAGTGCCCAAGTTTAATTCTTGATATTTCTTGTGGGAAATCCTGGTGACCCCACAATTCTGCTGATGGCACCTAAAGCAATGCTTCCATTTGGTCACCGATTTGAGCATAGTTGTCTACACATAACTGTTTCCTGGCCATTTCTACTGCAGCCTTGTGAAGCACTACGACATTGATTGAATGCAAAATGGAATAATTATTTCCATTCTTCCCTGCCTATTCTTCTTCCTCTGTGACTATATCCATAATGAGTGTCCACAACCACCCCTGGTTACCCACAACTGCTACATACTTATTGTTTCTCTTAAACCTTGCTTTTATCTGTCCAGGCCCTCAAGGCCCCACAATCCTATCCCTTGTAACTCATTACAAAGATGACATGAAGTTTCCACTATCTAGTGCTGCTTCTATCAGAACTTCCTATTGTTCCAAACCTGGAGTTTTAGTGAGAGGAAAGTAGTGGAGGCATAGCCACCTGAGTTGGGGAACCTTCACTAGTGTGTTTTTCTGTGTGCTGTGGTTTGGAAAGGTGAAGTGTGTATTCTGGCTTCTGAGTTTTTGGGGCGCTTTCCATGTCTGCTATGGTAATTTTTCTCTATTCTTTTTTTTCTTTTTTTTTTTTTTTTCATTAGAGATATGATTTCCTCTGTTTCTCGGCTAGTCTGCTGACCTTGAACTCTTAGTCTCAAGTAATCCTCCCACTTCAGCCATCTGAGTTCTCGTCTGTTAAAAAATAATGACATTTCCTCCACTTCAAGCCCTGGCACAAATCCACATCTTCTAGGAGCACAAACTGACCAGCTATTCCCCGACTGCAGTGCGGTCTCTCCTAACCCCTGTGCTTATTAATTAATTATGCTCTGGAATTGCTTTTTGATTTCTGGATTCATGGCTTATTCCTTATGATGTAAGGTAGGGCTATTTGCAGGATAAGAACATATCTTACTTGGCTAAAGTATGTTCAGATAGATTCAAACTGATTGGATGGGGAAGAGGGGGAGGGAAAGAGGGAGAAGGGAGCAAGTGAAGGACCCTTTGGTAGCCTGTTGACTTGGTTTGTAGTTGCAAATCTGGCACACTGTGACCAGTACAGGAAGTGTGACCTATTCCTACATTTCTGCACTCCTGAGACCCAGATATCAAAGCATCTGGATCCTGGACCCTTGTAGAGGGAATGGGACAATGACAAATTCCTCAAACCCAAACTGTTCTTTTGGCACCTCCCACACCTTGTGCTTCCCTTTCTTCAGGTAGTGGTGTACCAGGAGGCAAATGCGAAGATAGCTGTAGGAGGGAAGTGTACAGCAGGCAAACTGAGAGCAAGCCTTTCTTCTTTAGCCAGCACATCCCGGGTTTGGAACCTCTTGTTTCCCCCCGGCCAGATGGGTACACTTAGCAGCAAGTGTGGTCAGTTGGTTTTTTGTTTGTTTGTTTGTTTATCCAAATACGTAATTGGACAATAAACGACTCACCAGAAAGCCCAGCATCAGGGTTCCTTATTCATTGCCAATTTTAAATGAAACTTGATGCATGTGGGGCCATGATAGGCAACCTATTTTGGTTGAATGGGGCTTGCTCCGGTGACCCGGTAGAAAACTCTACAAGGGACAGAAAAAGTGAGCCACATTCCCAGAGTCAGGAGCTTGACACTACAGAGCCCCCAACTCAAAACTCTGTGACTGTAAGTCACCCAGACAATGTCCCAAGCTCCTGGCATTTTGGCTAGAGTCCACCCCCACAGTTACCTGACTAGAGCCAGGTATGCTCCTCCCCACAGTTACCTGAAAGCCCAGCCCACTGTAAAAGGGGCTGCTTGGCCCCTCCTCCATCTCTCTCTAAACTCTCACCTTTCTTACTCTCCTCTCTACCTTTCCTTCTCTCTCTCCCTTCCCCCTCTCTCCACATGGCCATGACTGGCCTCTCTCTTTCTACTTTCTCTTTCCCCCTGCCTTTTTTTTTCTTTTTACAATAAAGCTCTAAAATCATAGACTATCTCTGCTCAGCAAGGCCCGCTGTGCTTGAGCAATGGGATAGGCTTTCCCCTAAGGACCCATGTCTAACCTCCCGTTGGAAGGCTTTCCTCTGCTGCAGCCATGTACCAGACCAAGGACTCTTGCCTTCATGAGAACCACGCAATGCTCCCCTCTCCCCCTAACCTCTCTCCCCTTCAGCCCTGGGGCTGACCAAGCCACCCCCAGGGCCCCCATTCTGTTCTCAGCTCTTCCTCGGTGTCCAGAGATATCTGGGATGCCCGAGGCTGAGAACCTGGTACCTAGGCCTGCCCCTGGTCCACCACCCGCCCAGCTGGGGTCCAATGGCTTCACACAGCCAGACACCCACATGGGGCAGCATAGAAAGAGTGTGGCAGCCCTTCCATGTCTGCTCACCCAGAGCACAGGAACTCTGGCTGGATTCGGGTTTTCTCCCACTCCCTTTATTCCCCTGGTGCCCACTACTCCGAAGATGCATAGGATGAAAAGAGCCATTAGCAGGAAAGAACTTAAGCCGCATTATAAGGGGGGAGAAAATTGTCCTGCATTTGGTCAGTCTGATGAGGAAAAAGGATTGTGGGGTAGGGCTAGCTATTAAGGACTATAAGGCTTCCTCTGACAATGAACAGGCATGGGGTGAGAGAAAGAGCCTGTGTAGGTCTGGAAAGAATGCATGCATTCATGCAACGTGACCAGGCATGAGGACAATCTGTTCTGTCCTCCACAGTCAGAAACACTACAAATGCCTGCATGCTCTCCCTCTTTCTCTAACTATGCCTGCCCATCCCTTTGATTCTGTCTGTGGAACTTAAAGCATATTGGAGGTGCTTAAAAGAAGCCTTCCACTACTGTTTAACAAGTCAATACTAATTATTGTTTAGCACTAGATTGTGGGCCAGATCATGGAATTAAAGCAGAGCTGTTAGGGCACCTTTGTACCTGGCAAAGAGTTAATGAGCACATGCTGAGTCCCTGTGGAAACTGCCAAGCTGGTTTACTATTTTATTTCAGTGGAGCAGGAACAAAAATCTAATAAATAGCTTTACTTTTCTTTGGATGCTTGCTTCCTTCATTAGGAAAGTGAGAATGCTTTATTGCAGTCTAAGTTATAAAAGTTCTTTTTTATATGATAAAATTGGTTGGTTATCCAAAGAGTGATATGATATGTACACCTGAGAGAAAAAATTGCAAGTGAATCTGGTGTCAAGAGAAGGTAGTAATTTCACAGCAGCGAGTGAGACCACAGACAGTGACTGGGGTACAGGACTCAGTATGTGTGTGTGAGTGTGCCTGTCTGTTTCTATACCTTGATAACTTATACTTCTGTAAATGGGAGGGGACAGTTTCTGCTCTGGATCCGGTCTCTTGGGGTCTCTGGGTTAAAGTTACGTTGCCAAGACAGGATGGGGAAGGGAAGGAAGCTGAGGGGACCGGGGTGAGCTTGGAACAAGCTGTTTGCTCTGATTAGATATCCAGCTGGGGTGGTACCTAGACTCCCCTTAGCGACTCAACTCACCAGATCCCCAAGCAACTAAATGGTCACAGCTTTAGGGTCCTGCTGACTGGAGTGGGATTTGAACCAGTGACCTGTAAGTGCGAAATGCTATTTGCTCTTGCTTAGTGCATGTACTCTTTAGCTTGACCCTCTCCCCACCCCCCACTGGCTCCGCAGAATTAACATTTAGACTTGTTTGTCTCTGAAATATGGGGTGCAGATGACTGTCCCACTCTTTCTGGTGGCTGGGTCTCGGACTGATTTTAAAAGCTGTGGAAATGCTTGGCAGCGGGTAGTATTTGTACACATTCCATGAGTTTCTGTTTTCTTTGAAAACAAAACAGGGAAAAAATAGTTCATATGTATGTCAAAGGATGTCAGATATAATGGATAGCTTAAAAACAGACCTTCCATTTCTACTTCCCTCCAGTATGTACTCAGTGATATACAGTTCTGGATTTGTTCTGTAAAAACCAAGATGTGAATCATACGTCCACAAAAAATATCCATATGGATGTGTATATATTTTTGTCACTCTCAATCTTTTGCCCTAGTATGGTATGAAGATGGAGGGATCAATTATAGATAAAAGGAGTGGCCCTCTTGGAAAATTCTCCAATCTACTGGCAGTTTCTCAAGACCCAGTGTTGGCTCTGTTATCTACTGGTATTTAGCTTTGCAGGATTCAGACAAGGGGCAATGTTGATTTATTTGGAAACAGAAGATGGGGGGCAAAGGGAAACTTAGTTTTTAGTATTTGCTTTCAGCCTTATGAGCCCAGCATCCCTGCCTGCCAGCCAGAGGTGTTTAATGGCTTGGGCTTTTTTTTTTTTTTTTTAATAGAAGTGTGAATGGGTGCCTTAGGGTAATTCAGCCTGGTCTTTCTAACTCAGAGACTGTGGGAATGATCCCTGCCCTCCAGACCCATCCTTAATTGGCCTATAGTAAAAGAAGCAATTAAAATTAAGAGTCTGATTCATAAAACATGAGCCCAGCATTTGAATGTGTAGTGAGATTCCTGTTTGTGTGGGTGGAGCTGCAGGATTCCTTTGTCTTTTGAACCCACCTGTGCTGACCTCACTTCCCTCTGTCCTAGAGCTCTCCATCCTTTCTTGGCAGGTCAGTCTCAGGAGTAAGGTTGGGCTCGAACCCTGGGGAACCTTACATTGATCTGCCAGCTTCTCCCCTGCCCTGCTTCTTCCCTGGGTCAAAGATTTTAATCTTGATTCTTTTAGATGTGAGCTGTTCTTTGTTAACCAGTTTTACATCGTACCTCACTGTGCATGGGATAAAAACGTTGAAAGTCTGTCAGAGATTGAAGCAAATCCAAACCCGCCAATCCCTGCTGAGACAAGCTTCTGAGAGGAGCTGGATAGAAAGAAGAACCCCACAATCCCAATATGTTTAATTACAACATCAGGGAAACCCTCATTTGTATAATTCCCACTCCAGTGTCAGCAGAATTCATACCCACACTTCCATCTCACCAGCACTAATGTCTTAAGATTTCTGAAAGGCTCTTGAATGGGAAACTCCTACATTGATCATCATCTCTGGGAGGTGTTATAATTGTTGTCATTTTTTAACTCTGAGAAATCAAGAAGATATCCAATCAAGGCGTAGAAGCCATACTTTCTAAAGCTCAGCCATACTTTCCTCATAGAGTTCATTTGAGATGTCTTTTAGAGTAATGTCCAACTCTAGAAAAGAATTGTAAAAATATGCCCCCAGGAATATTTTGTTAACTGTCTGGGACAAACTAAGTTAACAAATAATCGCAGGATTCAGCTCTCAGAGTTTGCTCGGTTTAATAAACAATGGTGACTCACTCAGTATTCCCTACTGCTTTATTATCCTGCAATCCACTATTTTCATTTGTTTTCCAGAATGGTATACTAGGCCTCATTATCGGAGAATCTTCCTTTTAGCCTCTCACATGGGGTGGGGGACTATTAGGCTCTTCTGTCCTCTGCAGGGCTGCATCTACACCACACCAAATACCAGGCAGCAAGTGACAGAATCCAGTCCTTCTCCCAGATGGCCCCAGATGCATGGCACTGTGTAGACAGAAACAGCCAGATGGCTGAATGGATTTTTCACTTTCCATCTGGGTGCGTGACATGGTGGAGATGCAGCCAAAGCCTTGAGCCAAGAGAAAATGCCAGCCAAGGAGACGAGGTACTGCTACTTTGCAGTACCTAATTCCTGCTGGGTGCTATGTGTGACCTTGGTGTAATTTATTCTCACAGAAACAGGTCACTCTATAGGAGCAAGAATTGTCAACCCCTAGAAATAAAATAAGGGAGGCAGTCAGACCCAAAGAGACAATGAGAGGATGCCTCATTTGCTTTCTGGCAAGGACAAGTCTTTTCCTGATGGGGCAGGAATAGTAGCACCTTGGGAACGCCTTCTCCTTCCAGGTTTCTTGAGGTCAGAGAGCCAGAAGCATGACAAAAGCACGAAGTGAAAATGAAAGCATCCAGAGGCTTGCTGTCCATCATGGGCATCACTAAATCTTTGTGAACAACCCTGAGCAGTGAATTATGGCAGCATGGAATTGACTTACAGTTTATTTCTAGTAACAAGCAGTTACTATGTCAAGTCTGAAACCATTCAGAAAGGTCTATAAAAATATATGACAAAGTAACAGGCTACCTCTAGCTCTTTTTAGCATGTTTATGAGTTCAAACTACATTGAGCTTATGTTTATAGAAATGAATAGAGGGATTTCTTGTCTCTCTCTCTCTCTCTCTCTCTCTCTCTCTCTCTCATCCTTCATTATGACTGTGGGGTAGTATCCAAGACCTTTGAAATGTTTGAACTCCCAACTGAAGTCACCACTCTGCTCAGAGGCAATGTTATTGATGAACAGACAACTTTGGGGTTTTCAGGAAGGTTGAATTTCTTTTGTGGAGAAGCAAGATAGCAAGTGACAGTTTAAAAACAAAAAACAAAAATCATTTGCAAGTTAACTTTCACCCAATTCTCTCCCCCTACCCAACCCTGTTTGACACTTACTGAGAAACTAATTGCTGCCTGAGTGGGGCCATGGGACAAATGCTGCTGTAATCCAGGCAGAATGTGACACCAAATAGAATAAGGTTACATATTGTTAAAAGTCAATACCCTGAGTCTAAGAATACGATGTCACAGATTCATAAGCATCTAACCATATAATACATAATTGTCATCTGCAGAGAAAAGATCTAATTTTGATAACGCATATCGAGACTGGTTGTCTGAAGCATGTCTATGGCTCCAGAATGTTTGACAGTCCTGAAGATCACATAATAGCATGTAGCCAAGGAACATGGAATGGTGGCTAGGGGAAAATGCCTCTATTCCAGGATGCAAGCACTCCCACTCAGAGATTTCATTCCAAAAGAACACAATTCTGCTCAGACAATGAACATGTTTCCTAAGAAGAGTGATTTGCTCTCAAGTTTTCAAATACGGAATGTGTGTGCTTGGTCTTAAGGGTCCTTCTCTTCTTTGGTGTACAGGATCCTTTTCATCAGGTTAACATTGTAGAGAGTCTCTGACTTCTAAGAACTTCAGTTTGGGTTTAAATTCTAAAGTAATTAGCCAGGTGACCTTGGTGCACACCTTTGATCCCAACACTCCTCAGGAAGAGGAAGGATGAACTTTGAGGCTAGCCTAGTCTACTGAGCAAGTTCTAGGATAGCCAGGGCTACACAGAAGAGAGAGAGAGAGAGAGAGAGAGAGAGAGAGAGAGAGAGAGAGAGAGAGAGAGGAGAGAGAGAGAGACTACATCATATTTCCTCAATTCTTGGAAAAATATACAAAGCAACTTAAGTATTTAGGGTCAGCACACTTCTTACAGTTAGGATATTTTTCTTGTTCTTTCTTTTTTATTTAAAAAAAAGTCTTTTTAGTATATTCTTTCTATGAGTGCTACGTTCACATTGAGGGTATGATTTAATAATAATACATTGGCCACCCCTGGGACAGATTGTGGTCCCACAAGAGGAAAGCCCTTTGCACTTGAATTCTCTTGGGAACCTGGTGGAGGAGCTTATTTTCTTCCCATTTTACATATGAGGAAACAACTAGCCATTGAACCCTATTAAAATTTCTATTTCCCTCTGTTGCTTAAGATCTAGCCATCTTGAAATACATCATCTCATAGGCAGGTATAGAGGAAGGAGAGCTTTATTCCTACACTCACAACCTTGTTGGAATCCGCTGACATGACTCATTGATGCTCAATGCTCATGAGCGCCAGAATGCTATGTCCCAGCCCGGCTAGACTCAGAATTCAGTTCTGGAAGCCCAGGCATCTCTTGCCTCCATCTAGCCTCAACCTAGTCTGTGGAGATTAAACAAGTAAGGAACAAGGACACAGCACTAAAATCATCAGACCACTGTCTTTTAAAGACTGTGTGGGGATCCTTGAAACCACTGAGCTTGGTTCTTAACTGCATCTCACCCCCCGTGGAGGATTATCTCTTGAGATTTATCTATTTATTCATTTCTTCATCAACTTTGTATTACACATGGTTTCACCTCTTGGAGCATGGAGACAAATAAGAAATAAAGCCTCTGCCTTTGAGGGGATAATTAGGTGAGACCACAGATGAAATGTTAGAAGAGACAGTGGATGTGTAAGGTTTACACAAGATTTTGAGTGATTAATTTATTATTATTTAAATTGATACTACCCAAGACAGAAAATTTTCATTGCTTTGGGAACACTGAGAAGGGAAACTACCAGCACAAATCACTGGGGGAATGGTGTGTGTGTGTGTGTGTGTGTGTGTGTGTGTGTGTGTGTGTGTGGTATGTGGGGTGTGGGGTGGGCTGTATGTGTGTGAGAAAGAGAATGTTTGTGTATTTTGTATGTGGTATGTGTATATGTGTCCTGAGTGTATGTGTATTGTGTATGTATGTATGTGGTATGTGTGTGTGTGAGAGAGAGAATGTGTGTGTTGTGTATGTGGTGTATTTGTATAATGTGTGTATGTATACATTTGTGTGTGTGTTGTGGTGTGAGAGAGAAAAAGAGAGCGTGTGTGTATGTATTATGTATGTGTGTATGGTATGTGATGTATGGTATGTGTGAGATTGAGTATGTGTGCAATTTGTGTGAATGAGTATGTGTGCAGGGTGTGCATGTGGTATGGTGTGTGTGTATGTGTTTTGTATATGTGTATATGTGGTGTGTGTGTAAATGTATGTATGTAGTGTGTTGTGTTGTGCATGTATGTGTGATGGGTGGTTTGTGATGCATGGTATGCACATGTAAGAGAATATGTGTAGTGTATGGTTGTCTATGTGTGCATGTGTGCATGTGTGCATGTATGTGTATGTGTGTGTGTGTGTGTGTGTGAGTGAGAGAGAGAGTGAGAGTTATGTTGTGTATGTGTGTGTGTCTGAGCAGTGTTCAAAGTCGAACTCATGGAAGGTTGAACCTAGCTGGGGGGAAAAAAGAGCCTCCAGAGACAGTGGGCCAGTGAACCCAGTCCTTGAGAAGGGGCAGGAAGCGATCACTCCATTCCCTCTGACAGGCAGGAGGATGGTAACTTTCCCTTTTCTGTTAACTCCATAAATCCCTCTAACATTCCAGTAAGGAAGGTGCTATTATGTCTACTTTTCATGGGAAAGAGATGAGGTTCAAAGACTTTAAGTGACTGTCCAAATTAGAGAGGCAGCTTTCATGTTGGGTTTTATCTGAAGAATTGTTTGAGCCTTAAACCCATGCTTTCCTCCCTCAACCGACTGCATTACATTGGCATGCCTGATCATTGTCTATTGTTCAGGAGATTAGAGCCTGGGAGACAGTAAATATGCACCACCCACATTGCCCATCCATTGCCAGCCCTGGCCCACCTGGAAACAGGAACTCTGCTTGTTGGAAAAGCAAGTCTCCTTCTGAAGGGCAGAGCTCTGGCCCTCTCAGTGCTGCTTTCCCTCTGGCCCTCGACCTTAAGTCAGTACTGGGTGAGAAGCACCGGGCTATTGCTCTAGTTAGACACATAGTGAACAAGATTTTCCCTCCTCTGGTTTCATTTACACTCCACTCCACTCATCATAGGCTGTACCTGAAAGAGGGTCTTCAGTTACACATCACTAAAGACTCCATTTATTGTGATTCATTTTAGACTCCTTGTCCTCATCAAAAGTGGATACTTAGAACCGCGGCAGCAAAGCCATGAGCTTACCCGGAGGCTAAAACAGTGCTTTTCCCATATATGACTCTGTTGGTAATTAATGAGATGTCTGTGGCTGTGGAACTGGTCCAGGGCTCTGGTCCCACCTGTTTTTCTAAGGCCACACCCATGGCCCATATGAAATACACCTGTGTGCTCATTGGCTAGAAGCTCTGTGTTAGAATGAACTATGCCATTGATTATCTTTCTTGGTGGTCGATTTATAGATTTTTCATTAGTGGTCAGCACAGACTTTGACTTACAACAGTTATTTGTGGAATGTGATGGGACACATATTTAATTTATACAGTAAACATCTTCTTTCAGTCTTGTCTTGATTTGGTATAATTTTACCTGGAAAAGTCTACATTTGATTACTCTGACAGCCTGATGTCCCGGCAGAATGTACTCCTGACCCATGTAGTCAGTTGCAATGGCCAATGATAATTACAACCCATGGAATTGTATTTTCTAACTGCCATATGCAAACTACTACTCTTTTATATGAAATTTCCTCCTCATCACAGCCAGCTTTGTTCCTGTTTGCCGAGGGATATGCCAAAGTACAGAGGAACAGGTAAAATGGTTGGTTCAGAGTCACATGGCTACTGAATGTTGAGAGTCTCTGACTAGTATCAAGACTATAGATTTCTAGAATTGTTAGAGAAATCTCCTCTGATTCAGAAAGAGAGATACGGGCTTCAGTGTTATTTGCTAAAAACTGGTCTTAAAAACCAACCCCTCAGAGCTACTGACAGTAGAAGGAAGGTGGATGTCTTTTAGTAGTTAGTGAAATCCTTTGTACTTCTACATAGCAAATGACCACTATTTATGACTTAGCAAATAAAACTATGTGACACACATTATTCTGAATTTCAGATAAATAATAAATATTTTTAGCATAAATATGTCATAAATATTGCATACAGTATAGTTACACTACAAAATTACCTGTTGTTTGTATAAAATTGCAGCTCACCTGGAAGCCCTTTGCCTTACCTGTCAGCGGTGGGGTTGAGGCTGTCTGTTGGTAGACAGGAATTTCCTTTAACATTCATGACTCCTTCATAACACTGCACAAAGGCAAGTACTATTAAAATGCAAAATAAATAATTATGACCATAAAATCACAGGAAGAAAGAGAACAGTGGAGAATTGTCTCAGCTTTGCTTTTCTTTGTGAGATGGTGGCTGGGTTCATACCAAGAATACACTAGGTTTTTGTGCCTTGTCTACAAGATAAGCCCAAAGAAGCCAGTGAGGCCAGAAAGCTCTGAGTTGTAAAAGGAAGGAAAATAAATGGGAATGCCAAGGATGAGCGCCCCAGACAGGGATGCTTTAGGGGACATTGGATGACTGGAAAGAGAAATGGACCAAAGTAGATGAAAACAAGCATGACTAGGCAGGACAGACTGACAACACCCAGGACTGCTTTGTGTGTGTAGGGGTAGGCAGGCTGACAACATAAGACTGCTGTGGGGGTGGGGCTGGCAACACCCCAGGAGTACTGTGGAGACAAAGGGAGTAAATTGGCTTGAAAACTAGTCAGAAATAAACATATATTTAGTACCAAGTAATAAATTGCTTAGGGTTAAATAGTGCCCACACTCCTTACTCTCTGCACCACAATTCAAGTCCATTCAGAACCTGTGGGTATAACCTTAGTTGCAGACAGGATCTTTAAAGACATGATTTAGTTAAGGTGAAGTTATAGAGAATCAGAGGTACCAAACAAGACCCAGTGTGATTGGTGTCTTTAGAGGAGTGAAGTTTGGGTCCAGAGACACGTCAGTGGGAGGTAAATGAAGATGGAGTGAGAAGTTGGAGTGCTGAGTCTACAGGACATGAAGCATCAAACCTCTGGCTATCAGAAGCTGAAAGATGCAACGGAAACTCTCCCAAGAGCTTCAGGCGGAGAAGGGCTCCTCCATGGTTTCAATGAAATGTCCCCTATAGCTTCATGAGTTTGGACTCTTGATCCCCAGCTGGTGGCACTATTTTCAGAGGCTTTGCCACCTTTAGGAGGTGAGATTCAGCTAGAGGAAGTGAGCCATTGTGGGGCGTGGGTCTTGAGGTTACTTTAGTCTGTTCTAACATAAGCTCCCTGATCCCTGCAGAGATGTAATCATCTGTACACAAGCCTTTGTCCTTGCAACAACAGCTGTCATGTCTTCCCCACCACAATGAACTGTGTCCCTTTGAACTGTGAGCTGAAGTAAACCTCTCTTCCTTCAGGTTGCTCTTGTTAGGTATGTTTATCCTAGTGACAGAGGAGAGTAACTAGCCACATTGCCAACATGCTGTCTGTGGTCGGACTTGCAGCTACCGAAACTGATCTGCAAGCCTCCCAGTTATGATAATTTATTACCACAGTGCTAGGCGATGGACGCAATTACACAGCATGTTCCATGTCACCATCTTTTGTTAGGAATAAAAACATTCGAATGCTACTGAGGAGGATTAGAGAGAAAAGACGACTCATTACAGGTTCCTATTTTAATTAGTCTCTGAAGCAGACACAAACAGAAAGGAAAGGACAGGTGTTGCTAAGTTTTTCCTATGAAGAGTCAGGAGTAAATATTTTAGATTTTTCTGGCAATGAATTCTTTGTGGCAGTTGCTCAATGCTGCACCATTGTGGGGTGAGAGCAGTGGAGGATCATAGATAAACAAAGGGGTGTGGCCGTGCTATAATAAAGCTTTATTTATAAGACAGATGGTCATCTGGCAGGATGGATTTGTCCCCTCAGGCTGTGACTTTGTGACCGCCAATGAAAAACAAGGCCTTTGGTGAAGCTCAAGCTGCCATGAAGGGCATGCCCTTTCCTACCCATCTTCAGAGACAGAACAGGAGACAATCAGGAAAAGTAGACTCATGCCTCTGGCCTCACCTCATTTGAATCCTGTGTGATGATACTCAGCAGAATACTTACCTTGTGAACTAAGCATGTTTCAGAAATCTTTGTATTTATTCCACAAGGCAAATCCACTGTTCATAGAGAAAGACTTGGTTTTCTCCAAAAAAAATTGATAAAAGCTCTGATAAACAGTCCAGCTGAAGGATCCCGTGTTCATCTTCCAGCAGCATCTATTGAGTAGTACTCAGCTCTGGGGAAACACTGGAACCGGTCATATGCAAATGGGGCTGGGCTTTTTCAAAGGTCATTTCCAGCATCTTCAAAATTTTCTTTATTCAACTGCCCAGCATTGGAGGTATATGCATACTTGAGTGTTTTAGGCATTTAGATGTTCCAGAGATTTGGTGCTACCTGCATCATCTACTAGCAAATCTGCTAGCCAGCCAACTCCTCCGAGGGCTGGTACCTATGTGGCTGAGTCCTGAGAGCACCAGCCTGCCAGGCCTCCTCATGGCGATCAGGGGAGCAGCTGTGCACACAGCAGATTATCAGTGTTGCGGAGAAGAGCTGGCTTTTCCCTGCTTGCTGCTGTAGGCGTGGGTCTCCAAGGAGCCCTTCTGGCTGAGACTGCAGGATATTTTCTTACCCTCTCCCGTTTAGAGTGTCAGCTTCCCACTCACCATTGTGTTCTGTCTCGTTAGAGGGTTGCTGAGGGTGTGAGAGCAGATTCCACCTGAGGCTCACTTAAGGCTGCCAGGCCTCATTTGACCTCATCTTCAGAGGTGTTGGGGGGCGGGGCCACGCCAGACTTCCTTTGAAAGCAGGCTCTCAGCCGAATGTAGGCAATGGTTGGTCTTCTGACAAAATGTTCATTATTTCCACTTTAAATTTGTGACTATAAGGAACATAGTAAGATTTCTATCTTATATATGTTAATTATACTGCATATAAGCACGTGATTAATTCTGATGATGATACTATTTTCAAGACAACCAAGGACTACTCTTCTTAATGTATGGGGGAGAGGAGCATTCTAGGTTTGACAGATAACATATTCCTTTGTAGCAATCCAACTACAATGATACCGGCAAATGGCTTGGTTTTTCCCAGCTCCTGAGCTTACCCCATTGACCAACTAACAACTACCTCATAAGTGCAATAATTTCTCAATACAGAGGCATATTTATCTGCTGGAAAAATAATAGCATCTGGGACCATGACAAAATGTGAACTGTTCCTGTGCAGACCTGAACTCTGAACTCTTGGGTTTGTGTGGCCTGGTGGATCTTACTCCTAAAGAGTGAGGATCATTAGTTTTTCCTGTTAGAACAATTATATTTATAAACAGTCATTGCTAAGCATGGATAGTTATTCTACGAGAATAGAATCCCTGTGTCTGGCAGTACTGAAGCAAGAGTCCTTGACACATTTATGTATCTGTTTAAGTTTTATTTCATAGATAACTGGGAGAAAGCAGCATGAGCAAGGCAGGGAGGGGTGAAGTTGAGGCTGAATACTCAGGAATGCTGACCTCCTACCAGACTGTGGCAGAGCCAGTAGACATAGTGATTATGGCCCTGGTGGTCCTGCACTCTTGGCCACAGTTACTCAATTCTGCCATCACAAATCAGTAGTTAAAGACATGTCCCAATAAAACTTAATTACAAACAAACAATAAGCATGATTGGTCCTGCAGGCCATAGCCTGATGACCTTTACCTTATAGGACTGAAAGATTCTATTTTTAGTACTTACAATCTTGTATTTATAGTCAAGCATGGTGACCAACACCTTTATTCTCAGTGTTCAGTAGGCCCAGGCAATAAAATCAAGAGGCCAGCATAGGCTACACAAAGATACACTATCTCAAAACATGCACAAAGCAAGCAAGCAAGCAAGCAAGCAAGCAAGCAAGCAAGCAAGCAAGCAAAACCCCAACCAATGAATAAAATAGACCCATATTTAAATAGCAATAACAATTAAAGAAGATATAATTAATTTTGGGGAGAGAGGGATGAAAGTGATGTAGATTCAGTGTCAATGTACAGTCTTCTCAAAAATATTATTTTAAAAAGGAAAACAAAGCAAGTCTTGTCTCTCTAGGTTTCACAGAGGGTAGCACAGAGACCATTCCTTTAGGAGAGATATGGTCTCTAGCTTGAGTTCTGCAGCAGCATACGTTGGCTAACCCCATCCTTCATTTCCCTATTAGTAAAGAAGTGATTTAGTCTAGATTCTCTCTAAGGATCCTGCAATTTGGAAATTCTAATTTCTTTCAAGTGTTGGTAACTCTAAATGTTAATTATATTATTTATAATTATTTTCCAAGAAAAATCTTCCCATCTTCATTTCATGTAGGGCTTTTGATGGCAGAAGTGACATTGGGACTGGGTTGTCCATGAGAGGAGGAGAGCGTTGCTTCACTACTGTCTGCTTACTGTTTCAATAAGCCATCTCCTACGTAGCATTGGCTGGTGCGGTTTGGAGACTTCATTTACCCTTTGAGCAAATCCTGCTTTCTGTGCATTCCCTGCTGCTGTGGATTTTCCTCACTGGTGATGATAGAGTTAGGAACTTCTTTGCACCTTGCTTTTGTTCTGTTGTTCCCAAACAATGAGAATTTTCTCTCTGCTCTGGACCGGGAGGACCCTTGGCATCCTCTGTGTATCTCATAGGACCTCATATGGTGACATCACACAGCCAATGCGGCTGCTGAGTCCAGGGAAGATGCCTGTCCCTCCCTCTGTACACAGCTGAAGGATTACTGAAAGATTTTATGAACTTATCTCAGGATGGCACTATAACCGTGGAACGCTGTTAGTACTCAGCTCAGATGCAGTCATAGCTTTCTATGTCACTTTGGTACAGCACCAGACCCTTTGCTACCAATAGGCAGAGATTGCCACTGTTCTGGAAAACGATCCCAGGCACTCTCTGCCAAGGTTGGAGAGTTGGAAAGTTTCTAGAAATTTAAATTCCTTTGAGGAGGCCTTAGTCAATTACTGATAGACCCGGAAATATGGATCCTGCTTTCTTGGAACTCTGGGCCTAACTCACCTTCCTCCTCTCATCCCACTTCTCCCATTGCTCTAAGAAGACACAGACGTGCACTGATCCTCCAGAAAGGTCCTGAATCCTTGACTAGTACCTGCTGTATTAGGTCCTTTTAATAATTCTATGTGAAATCTTGGACTGATCCTGAAAGCCAGGGATCAGTATTTTGCAGGTCAGCTAGTTACAGTTCCAAGGAATTAACAGCTTTGCCAAATGATCTGTGTCTAGTACCGCTCTTGCTTTGATCAATGAGGTCTGGTCCAAGTCAAGTCAGTTGTTCTTCCTGGGAAGTCTTTTGTCTGCCTGTCTGTCTATTATCTGTCTATCTATCTGTCTATTTATCTATCTCTGTCTATCTATCTATCTATCTATCTATCTATCTATCTATCTATCTATCTATCTATCTTACTGCCATTGGCATGCTTTTGAAGTGAGGGTTGGCAATGGTCCTTCCTCTTCTCTCTTGCCCTTTGCTGCTACATGGTAAGCAGCTATTTGGTTATATTGTCTCATCTGGCACCAGGCTCCAAAGCAGTAGATCTGTGACATGGACTATCTATCTATCTATCTGTTTGGTTTTTGGAGACAGGTTTCTCTCTGTAGCCCTGGCTATCCTGGAGCTCACTCTGTAGACCAAGCTGGCTTCAAACTCAGAGATCTGCCTCCTGAATGCTGGGATTGAAGGAGTGAGCCACCATAGTCTTGCAACCTGGGGAATCATTTTTAATATTAATTAATTAGCTAATTAATTAACATCTGGATGGCAGATTTCCATCCCTACTCTTCCCTCATTCCTTTCTTCTACCCTCCTCTCCCTGCTTTCTCCCCAGAGAAGATGTCCCTCCCATGGATATCTACCCACCGTGGCATGTCAAGTTGCAGTATGACTAGGCACGTAAAGCTTAACAAGATCTTTACTGTACTTCCCGGGTTAGGAAGTCTACAATAGAAAGTGCTCTGCCCTATATGGCAGGATTTAAGGAGGTTTTACCTCCACCCGGGAGAGAGCTTGGGCAATGGGAAAAGCTTTATATGTCTAAAAAACCAAAATGCCAAACTATGTAAAATGGTAGCTGCCAGAAATATTAACCTCATCTCTCTCCAAGTCCCAGTAAAAATTAAGTTATGATTCTATCCTCTGCTGAAATGGGTATTCACAGGATTGGAGCAGTGACGGTCCTAATCCACAAGCTATTCATCACAGTGGCATTGGCAAATGTTTGTGTGCAGTAACTTTCCCCTAGTGAATCTCTTACATTTCTATAGTGTTCAACAGGAATTGGACCCATATTTGCATCTCTCCTCACCTCTGGCAATTTGGTTATTAGTGCAATAAATATACAGCATTTAGTAACTCTTCACATTTCCACTTGGAAACCATTAGTTGTCTCCAGGTTGACTGTGAGAAACTTCCAATTCCATTCATTAACATTTCTCGCCATGGGTCTCTTAGCAGCATAATAGGTCTTGCATTCCCATTGTGGACTGCCCTTAACCATGTTTTTATTTTATTTTATTTTATTTCTAACCTATTATTAATTAAAAAACAAGAAACAGTCTTCCACTCTCTCCACTACTGAATGAGATTTATATCCTTGCTGCGTGAGCTGCAAAGAGGCCTTTAGAGCGTGGCTTGTAGCATTTGATAATTGCTGTGGAGGTAAATAATTTAGATGAACAGGCAGAGTGCACATCTCCCTGCCTCGAGTGGAGTGGACAACTGAAGTGGCAGCCAGCTGGGCACTCTGTCCCACAGCAAAGGGAGCCAGAGCTACCTAACCTTTGGCGCAGTCAGGAAAAGATGACCTAACTTGGGGGTGCCATGACTACCCTTGCATCTTGCTGTGGTGGGATATAGCCCTGCTTTGTACATCTGCAGCCAGAGCGGGGCCCCAGATCCAGGGGCCCGCCCCTTCCCCAGACCCAGGCATCTTACCCAAAGGCTTTCAAGATTTTGCCATGAAGGACAAAGGAACAGGCAGGTCCTCTGGGTGCTCTAAGCTTTTCTTCTCCTACTTCAAAGCCTCGGAGTAGTTTCACAGCCTGTAATTACCCTGGAGGTATTTTAGACTTGAACCGACACCGGCAAAATTACACTTCCTGATCTTGGGAGTCCACAGTTGTGTTTAATCAATTATGAAGCTGGTCACGAGATGGAGTTCTCAGCCATAACCATTAAAGGGGAATTGTGATGTAGCCCAACTCCTTGTGCTCAGGGTCCGGGACACACAATCTGAAATTAAAGAAACACTAGCCACTTGATGTGGTTTCATTTAGTCTCTACCTCCATAATTAAAAGCATACCATTACCCGCCCACATAACAAACTGACACGTTTATGCCAGACTGTAACCAGAAGGGGANAAAAAAAAAAAAAAAAAGAACTGCAAAAGTTAGATGAGTCTAAAACACAATTTTAAGATACCGACAGCCTCGCAAACACCATGGTAGCATCTGCATTTATCTAAATTGGAAGCTTTAAAGCAGCTTCCAGGCTATTTAAGTCAATCCTGTGTCTGTCTCCAGCAGAGCCCCATGAACATGCACAACCCACAACCACACGCGTGCCTTTGCTTATTAGCCGGATGACTTTCACGGTGCTCTTTCTGGAGATTCGTGAGAGCCTGAGTGGTGTGTAGTGGAGTCTAGATAGAACGCCAAAGGTAAAAAATGTCCAGACCAACTCTTGAAGTGAGTCCTTGGGGACTTTGGGCCCCACGGTGGATGTCCAGAAAGGGCTGGTTTGGAAGTGGCTGGTGGGTGCAGGTCTTTGAGCACAGGCTGTAGAGCTGACTTGAGAATCCACTTTCTGTAGCTCTGCTCCCAGACATCCATCCACAGCTTTCAGAGATTTAAGCTGTCAGCAAGGGAGCTAATTCCACAGAGCAGACAGCCTGGGCTCTGCCCCTCTGCTCAGATCTCTTGCCATCATCCCCCTCTGGTGCATGAACCTCAGTTGGGAGAGTTAGACCACCCTTCTCAAAAGCATGCTTCAGGGCTTCAGCTCCGCTCAATCTGTCTCATTCCTCTCTGGCAAAATCTTTTGATGTTGAAGGGTACGATTGTGTCGTTTTCTCAGACCATGAACAATTGCACCGTTTGGGGTAAGATTCCTACTTAACACTACTCTGAGGGAAGCAAACTGCACCTCAGTTTTGCTTATCTATTAAATGGGCATGGTACTCAAAATACACATTCCAGGTTATAGACATTTATAGTGCTAGCAATTAACAATGCAAGGTATTTTCCTTGAAACTTCAAGCTAGGCTATAGAGGTTATTCAGTGGTTAGTATCACTGACTGAACAATCTTGAGGACTGGAGTTTAGATGCCAACTGTCACATAACATACTATTCGTGTATGAGCAAGGCATACTATGCATGTCTCTAGCCCAGCTCCTATGGGACCAAAACTGGAGAATCACTTGATGGTGAAACTGGAGAATCACTTGATGGTTTCCTCACTTAGCCAAAACATCCAAATTCCCTCCCTCCATTAAATAAACATAAACATAAAAAACCTTTAAGCTTCATAAAGACAATGGAGTCTTTCCCTTGTCTCATTCCTGCCAGAAGCCATCAGCTATGAAAAGCCACTTCATCGTCCCTATCACAATGTTTCCTCAGTGGCTTCTTGTCTAGACTGTTTCCTTGGGGGGCAGGGTGTCATTGAATCCTTCTGTGTCTCTCATTCTCAACTGTGAGTCTGCAGTCATCGCTACCATTGCAAAAGAAACATGCTTGCCCTTTACAGTCAGTGACAGTGAGGATCACGGTTGTCCACATGGTTTCTGTCTACAGCACAGTCCACAGACATTGACATGGCTTCAGGTGGCAGCACAGACTGTAGACATCCCCATGACCTTTGGTGGTATGGACCACAGGCAGCAGTATGGCTCCGGGTCACAGCTGGGCATGGACATCAGCATGGCCCTGGTGGCAGTACAGACCTCAGGCCTTAACACTAAGAGGCTGGCCACTGGGAAATTGACCATGCTCCAGTGAGTACACGGGCAACAAAAATTGGACTTGTTTTGTTTCTTTGTTTATTTTGCTTTTTTTCTTCTTGTTTTATCATAAGGGTAGGGTATGGACTGGGAAGTGAATATGACTAGGGTGAATTATGTGAAATTTCCAAGCAACTAGTAGAAGTATTGTGTTTAAGAAAAACCAACTTTACCCAGGCAGTGGTGGCCCACACCTTTAATCCCAGCACTTGGGAGGCAGAAGCAGGTGGATTTCTGAGTTCGAGGCCAACCTGGTCTACAGAGTGAGTTCCAGGACAACCAGGGCTATACAGAGAAACCCTGTCTTAAAACAAACAAACAAACAAACAAACAAACAAAACAGAGAAAAACAAATTTAAGTGACTTCTATTTCTCATCCTTAGCTTTTCTTAATTCTTCAATCGTAGTTGATCTAATAATAAAACTCCAAATCAGAAGGGTTTTTGTGTGATAAACTGGTAGGTACATTATTTTATATTTTTTTCATTTGTTTGGGTTTTTCTACTACTTTACAGTGCTAGAGATAAAATCTGGGGCTCCAACATGCTAGCCAAATACTCATTCACCAGTCACACTGATCCGAGTTAGCAACATGTTAGGCAGACTGGGTTACAGAGTGGACTCTGTTTACCCCAGTGCTCTTGTGTACACTGCTAATGTTTCCTCTCACTCCTGAGCAGGAGTCTCTGGGACTTGAGATTGTTGGAAAGAACAGCAGCTCTGAGGGAGAGCTTCCTACGAGCAACCCTTACTGTAGCTTCAGATAAATCTAGCAGTGGTCCAAGGGCAGGGGTCCTTGGAATTATTTGAGGGGTGTTTTAAAAAGCCCAAACATCATCCCTTCCTTGACTGGATTTTAGATAATAATTGTGCCACAGAAAAATACAAGGCCAGTTTTTAAAAACTGTGTGTATGACTCTGAATATGCAGAAAACATCCACCATTTTAGTGTGAATGAGATAGTTTCAGTCAGAAAGGGCTGGGGAGCCCAAGGCCCCAGGGAGAAAATTAGTTTTGAAAAGAGAGAGAGTATTCTGCAAGAGCAGAGGTCATGGAAAACAAGCCATTTGGCCTCTCCAGTTTTGCCTAGGGCTAGTTTGTTCTGCTGATTCCAGCCGACCCCTTCTGGCCCTCTGCTGATTCTGCCGGATGAATAATGGATTGGGAAGCCTGAGAATTACTGGGTGATCTGTGGTTGGTAGCAAGTTACTCAGATGACTGTAGATGTCCATCCCTGCCAAGGGTCATCCTGTGGGCCCCTCAACTTTCTGGATTTGAATTGGAAGAAGACAGGAGCAAGATGGTCCTTTATTCCCAAGTTATCTCAGTCAACGACACAGGATGTGAGGCCTGGCTATAGCTACAAGACGACAATGACTGCTCTGTGCATGTTGTCATCTACCAGCCTGCCAATGCAAAGCATTTGTGATGGGCAGACACTCCAAGAGACAGGGGAGGAATTGAGAATCCAACTCCTTAGCTCCTTGGTCCCTAGTAAGGGCTCAGGTCCAGGACACTTTTATTTCTTAGTAGTGAGCTAGAAACCTGGTCTGATACATGATTCTGGCTCCTGGGGTTCCACTTCACTTGGTCCTAATACATAGTTTGAGTCTGAAAATGTTGGAAGGAGGACGAAAAGACAGCAAAGCCTTAATTCCTGCGTCAATGGTATGATCCAGTTCTGGTCATGAGAAACAGCAGTGAGAGCAAAATCAAGGGACTGTCCACAAATAATTGACCCACATTTTTCAAAACTGTCATCCCAGTTGAACACACTGGCAGCTAGATCAGGCCAGATCTCTGTTGATCGGATGCTTGTTTCTTCTGGGGAAGATCCCAAGACTTTCTGTGTGAACTGAGGTCCTACATGGTGATGGAAAACAGGAGCAGACACGCTAGATAGACTCTCTGCTCACCTTTTTCAGGACATTGGGAGATGATTATATGGCCAGATCACCTATACCTTCTTCATGAAATCTGTTTTCGGAGAGAAAGCATTGAAATCTAGGACACACTCTTACATACTGACTTGTCACGCTTAGCACAGCCTGTCTAGGGAAAGTAACTCTGGACATGGCAGAAAGGGCACGAAGCTGTGTCATGTGAAGCAAATTCCAGGCTACCCTTTAGGCACAGTTTCTCACTAGCTCCGAACCCTTGACTATGTTTCTTTGGAGCCCCTGTCAGCCGATGTTCTGTGGTCTGTGACCCTGGCTTTTATTTTCTTCTTCAGTTCCTTGGTGGGGGGTGTGTGTGTGTTCTGTGGTCTCTTCTAAGTTTGTATGGCTATATTAATAACATATAATACACTACAAAGATGTATGTGCATTGAATGATAGTTGTTAGTTTGTTATGTCTCCTGTAAGGCTTGTAATTTAATAGTGTTTGTAAAGTAATGAGGATGACTTCCGGGTGAGTCTGGGCATTTCATTCATTAATCACACTTAGAAATAAGACCACAATAAAGAACCTTTATTTCCAGCACAGTTCTGATCAAGTTATATGCCCTCAGAGAAGAATGTATATCATATCTCTTCTACTCTGAAAAGGAGGGGCTATAAATTGGGTATCTCTGTATTCCAAATACCAGATTCTAATGGTGTTCCCTCCAAGTTCTTCACACATCTGGAAAGCATAATGTCATATTCTGTGCAACTGAGACTACCATTTTTTGATTATATGAGGCATATTGGTGGCTTTAAACTAATTTTTTGGTAATAGATCTGTTTGAAAATTAAGCAAAATCAATGGCTCCTTTTTTCCAAAAGTGCCTATACCACACATGTAAGAAATTGTATACAATGCAAGAGGATCCTTGAATTTCCAGAAATTCCTAAATTCCATGTTGAGGACCACTGCTATATAGTTAAAGATACACCGATGAAGACAGAACACAATCAGCTCTTTGCTCCAAGGTAGTTTGAAATGAAAAGGTAAAATATAACACAAACTCAAGACATAACCACTCTAGAGCCCAAGGTGACATGAGGAAGCTAGTTCTCCTCCATCTTCCAAACAGAACTTTACACTGTTGGGATCAGGATACAGAAGGCTCCTAGTGGGCACCACTTGGGTATCCTGGGGTGACCTACCATCAGCATGGTCTACGTGATTTTGGAGGACTGGTCCCATTCCTCAAGGATATGGAAAGGACGACTGTAGAGACCTGGCTGAGTCTCTGTGTGCTAAGGGAAGCCACCTGCCATATTGCCTGCCTGTAGGTTTTCTTCTTGACAAATTGCTCTGTTTCCAATCCTCTATCACTTTAGAATTTCCAGAGAACTGTCAGAATTTGAAGGGTGGGGGAGGCTCACTGCATTTTTGTTGTTGTTGTTGTTGTTATTGTTGTTGTTGTTTGGGTTTTCTCTGTTCTCTGAGTGGGAATTATTATATTTATTTATTTATTTATTTATTTATTTATTTATTTATTTATTTATTTATTTTTGGCCATTGGCTAGCTCCGGATGGCTCTCTGTTATTTTGACTCATACCTCTGTCAGTGCCCCAAACAGTGTAGAGACTGTTTACAAGGCCTCTTTCCATCAGTTAGCCTAGCAGCATATGACATCTTGGCGATTTGCATTTTTTAATTTAATCATTAACTTAGTGTTTGAGGGATGTTAGTCAGAGGAAGTTAGTCTCATTCAACCAGATGCGTTTGTGAAAGTTACAGCTTTTTTCTCTGTCATAATGCCCCGCTTGAGCATGCCTTCTCCCACTTCAAAACAAACAAACAAAAACAAACAAACAATCAAACAGAAACACCTCTGTTCTGAAACTCACAAATGAAGACATTAAAGCTATGAGGAATTACTAATTCAGAAACTACATTTGAGACTTCCAGAGTATTTGAACCTGGCTAGAGCCATGGAGAACTGGTCAGGAAATTGTTTACACTTGATCTTCAAGAGCCTCTAAAAATGGAAAGCCCTTCTCATGCCTACAGCTCTCTGGGGGACCCAAATTCAGTACTTGATTTTCTTTCAACACCAACGAGGGAGTAAAGTTTGCTCCCTGGTTTCTGGCACCCCTTTTGGGAGCTCGGCAAGCTTTTGTACTCTTGGACTTTGTGTCTGGATAGGAGGTGCTGGAGGGGAAGAATGGACTTAAACTTGAGGTAGAGGAAGTCTGACTGTTTTAAATAAGCAAGGGCCATAAGTAAAATATGAAGGCACGAGGCACCATTAGTGCTCATGGCCACCAGTCCTAGATAGGACAATTAAATCTGGTTTCTCTCTCTCTCCTTTCTTTCTCTTCCTCCTTCCCTCCCCCCATCTTACTTTTCATACTTAAGAGTGAATGAAAAAGAAAGTTTATTGAACATGGCCACATTGGGAGAAAAAACAAATAAAGAGGTTCATTGAGGTCCAAGTTCACATTTGTTGGTTTAATGTGAGGTTTATGTTTGCACAGAGGGCAAGAGGTGTGCATACCAAAGCAGTCCTGGTCGAGGTCACTATGCCCATGGTTGACGTGTCATTCTCTGGGCTCTAGTCTTTTATGTTAGATGGTCTGACAAGTTGTCAGGATTGTATGAAATCATATAATATGTCTGGCATCATGGCCCCAGCATTTTTCTTACTTAGGATTATGCTCCTGGGGAATTCTCAATTCCCTGGGGTCCATACTGATAGTCTTACAGCCAAAAGGAGGGGCACAAGTGTTTCTATTTAGAATATCTTTTTTTTTTTCCCTGCCAGGATAACTATAGAAACAGGCGTAAGATAAATATTCTAGCCATAAAAATTCATCCACCTGAGTGTAAGAAGATATTTAGAGTTGTTGACCCTGGATGGAGAAAAGTAGATCTAGGAAGGGCTTCTTGTCAGAATAGTCTATTCAATGGGTTATCTAGAGGCATTGAAAGCCTGTGTATTTGAGGGTTTCAGGATTATCATAGCTTGAGAACTGAGAATTGGGTAGTGGTTATCAGGACAATATATTCAGAAGGAATATATTTCTTCTGGGTGTTTTCTCATTAGCAAAAGCCAATGATTTTATTCATAATAAAGAAATTGTCAGGGTTAAAGGTTATGCACATTTGCTAGTCATGCAGTGGACAGTTCCAAATATATCTCTTAAGGAAATGCTATGCCCATAGCATTGGCAAAGATCAGTTTCCTGTCTGCCACTTGAGCTGCTGAGCCATACTCATTCTAAGCACAAGCCTTGCCAGCTGTGTCTTACAGAATCTGTGCTCCGGTGTCGGAAGACAGGATGCTCCGGTGTCGGAAGACAGGATGCTCTGGTGTCGGAAGACAGGATGCCTGTCTGTGATCTTAACCCGCAGACGTGCCTCAACTTTCTAAGGACAACCTGGTAGGACTGAAGAGATGTCTCAGTTGTTAAAGGATGGTACTACACTTCCAGAGGACCAGAGTTGGATTCTCAACACCCACAGTGAACAGCACACAACTGCTTGTCACTCTAGCTCCACCCCGATCCCCACTTTTGGACTCTTCAGGCACTGACACTCATGTGTGCATATACACACCATTAAAATAAATAAACAAAATTGATTCTTCTCACCTTGCATCTCTTCTTCCGCCATGCCTTTATGACTCACATGTTATTCCATTTTCTCCTCACTCTATGTGATATTATTTTTAAAATGCTATTATTATTTTGGGTGGGGAGGTAGGGGCTTGAGTGGCACAGTGTATGTGTGGAGGTCAGGGGACAGCTTTGTTTAATCAGTTCTTTCATTTTTACCTTACAAGGATCTGGGGATCAAACTCAAGCTTATAGAACAATTGTGTTTACCAACTGAACCATAAGTCCTTTACTTGTGTTATTTTTAATGTAATTATTTCTTATTAATTACTTCCTCCAGTAGAAAAAAAAAGTTCTTGGCTAATTCAGGGATCAGAAAGTGTAACCTCTGCTTACAGTGCACCTATTTATGTCTGACACTAAACTCTTAGAACCTCATAACGACTTGTATCCATCACTTTATTTCCATGTTTGCCTCTCATCTCACACATCACTTACTTATCTTAATATATTCACAATTCATAAAACATTCATAACTTGCCAGGAAGTTATATCTTAGAGGAGTATAGAAACCTACTGTCTTCATATCTGCCATTACAAAGGCAGAGAGAGACAGACAGACAGACAGAGAGAGAGAGAGAGAGAGAGAGAGAGAGAGAGAGAGAGAGAGAGAGAGAGANAGAGAGAGAGAGAGAGAGAGAGAGAGAGAGAGAGAGAGAGAGAGAGAGAGAGAGAATATTATAATATGGATAGTGTTACCTTCAGACTTCTATAATGTCTTGTTTCCACCTCAATGAATTACCAAAACTTATAATACACAACGTAGGGTTTTCTCCATCTAACTTTAATATAGTACTATTGATTTTAAGCCAAGCTAGGTGGTGAAATCAATCAAAATTCAAAGAATCTGAGAATCAACATTGTATCATCCTACAAACTCCTAGCTCTCTTTCCAAACAAAACTAAAGTTCTTAGTGTGCATCTACAGAGACAACATGAATAAGAAAATAAATGTGTGTATTTTCCTATTCTCTTTACTGTCACATATGTGGTATGATTTTAGTTTTAGTTTTTCCTTAATTATACTTGAATCATAGATGGACCCACTTCAGTACACATAACATTCTCACTCCTTTAAATATGATTCCATTCCACTAATAGGTGAATGTGAATTTATTCAAGCACCTACTAGTGATGGTTATTTTCAATGTTTTATTATTATAAATTGTGCAATAATGGTTATGTTAATAGCTATGCCATTGCACATATGTGTTAATATACTTGCAAGACAAATTCCTAAAAGTATTCTAGATGGGGCAAATTGTACATTATTTGCTGTTTAATAGATGCTGTTGAATCCCTTTCCACAGAGTTCACACCAATTTACACTCCCTCCAGCAGTGTGCAAGAATGCCTCCATCTTCAGGCTTGTTGTCCCAGCATGCCCTTCACCTCTTTCCTCTCTGCTCATGGGATAGATGGGGTAAGCTTACTTCTTATTGTTGTGGAAATTTGCATTCCCCCAGAGACAACTGAAGTCACTGAAGAAGACTTCACATATTTATCTCTTTCATACGTATTCTTATCTTCTTACCTGTGCCATTGAAAATGGCCTTTTCAGTGGAAATGGGTTTCCTCATCTGTGTTCTGTGTCTCATTTTTCTGTCTCCTTCATGCTTTGAGTTCAGCCCTTCCCTCCCACTGGATTCTATAATTTCTACCATTTGTATCTGATATTCTCTCCTAAAGAGAAGTTATTTTAATCCCAGTGATTTAAACATCAGCTATAGGCAATGGCTCCCAAATATTTATCTCTAGTTATCACTTACTTCTTTTGTGAGTTCTAGGCCTGCATGCCCAACTGTCGACTGTCTACATCTTCTGTTGGGTCTCTCACTTGCATTTTAAATTTAAGATATATAGAACTAAAATCTCCCTTTCCTCCACACCCACGTCTTCCTTGCCTCTAGTGTTTCCCCTCTGTGCCTGGCACCTTCTGCCATAAGTGTAGGTGCTGCTAGCTGAAGCATTATTCTGGGGAGCCCCACAGCTACAGGCCCCTCAAATTCATAAACACTTCCACTCTTCTGCTCTCGACACATCTCAATCTCCACCATGTTTTCTTATTTTGAAAGACCTGCTTTCATCAAAACCACACCACCTCTACCCTTCCCTGGACAACCACAGTAGCCTTTAGTTTATGTCATTATAGTTTATGTCCTGTGCTGGCTCTTACTTGATCTTTGGTCTATTTACAAGAGGAGACAGCCAGAGATCCTAAGACATTCACTGGGTGATGTTACTTTAACAACAACAACAACAACACCAACTTTCACATGCTATCATCCTTCCAATGGAATCCAAACTACCATGACGTGGCATCTGCTGTAGCCCTTCCTAAAGCTCCTTCTCCCTTCCCCAGGCAGCAGGCTCTGCCTTGTGCTGGATTCTATTTACCCACTTCCTTGTAAACAGACATGGCTGTTTAACACATATGACAGAAGATCTGTATGTGGGAAAGCTTTGTAAGAGGTCTGGAAGGAGTTTCAAGGCAGATGAATGCTTTTGGCCTATCCTTCCTTCTCACCTCTTAAATACCTGGAATGCCAAACTGAGGACTGGCTCTCCATTGTTCTTCTATAATTCATGTAGGACCTGTCACAGGTGTATGACACTGTAGAAAGATGAAGGAAAGCCCAGTCCCGCAGGCCGTAAAGCTATATTTATGATGCTGGGATGTCTCTCTCTGGATTTCTTTTACAGGAGAGACATACCCTTCTGTTTTCTCCAAGTTGCTCTTGCTGAACACTTTGGTTATCAGGTGCTGAACTTAATGTTTGCTGATGCATATGGCTTCCTCCCCCGTCTTGACCTCAGCTCCTGTGGACCTCCCCTAGGGTCACCTCCACTTACTACTCTTCTGTCAGTTTCTTGACGTCCTTGCCATCTTGGGCCTTCCATTCATCTTTGTCTGGCTGAACGCTCGTCTACACCTCCTGCTATCTTTCAGGTCTGAATTTAAGTGTCATTTATTGGGAGGGGCATGCTCAGCTTCTCTCCTCTGCACCCCTTTTTCTGCTTCTCTCTCAAAACTCTGCTCTTTTTTCTTCTACAGTCAGTTACAGTTTGAAATGACATATTGAATTGGGAGGTTTTGTTTTTGTGTCTGTCTACGACTGAAAACTCATGTCTATTTGCTCACTATTTATCCCCAACATTAAGTTCTAGGCTAAAGATATACTAAAAGGTACTGAGAAGGATGGTTCAAACAGTGGAATCAAGAATCTCAGAGTCCAAGTGTTAGTGCTATATCTCCGTACCTCAGCCGCCGTGTGCCTCGGCCAGTTGAGCCACCTCTCTACTCCTTATCTTACAGAGATTCAAATGTGGTTGACAGAGGAACATTCCTGAGGGGATTGTGGTGAAGATTAAATAACCAAATAAAACTAAAGAATTTGACAGAGTGACCTTCACAAATGAAATACTCAGTACACACCAGCCATTATTAATGAGTGATTTAAAGAATCAATGGAAACCCAAGGTTATTTCTGCCATTAAGTTATCGAACCCAGGACAGAGACCAATGCTGGGGCCTCCACCGGAAGAGTTTACAACCCTTCGGCCAAAAGAGAGTATGAGAGCAGTGTTCTCTAGAGGGTCTTAGACTATTCGCCTTGGTGTTTTGTTGGGACAGTTTGAACAGATAGCCCCAGCAAGCCCTCCATGACCTTTCTTTGCTTATCTTGCTCTTACTGCTTTAGCTTCCAGCAATCCCATGCAGGGTCGGGCCTGCCATCTTAGGAGCACATGTCTTGCTGTCTGAAAGAATGACAGTCTCTCCTGGGCTGAGATGTGTTCTGTGTCAACTAGCCCTCTGTCACTGATGATAAAAGTCCTTTTTGAGGTGAGTTTTGTCTTTCCTATCAAAAATGAAGAGAGGTGGAGGGTGCGGAGAGCAATTGGCTAGCTTTCAGTCTCGAACCTGGTCCTTACCCAGTTACACCAATCCCTTGCAAGTTCAGAAAAGTCATCTCTGAGACTATTTGGTTTCTACTAGAGAAACTCCGGAAAAAAAAAAAAAAGTCCTGAGAAGGCTTCAGTCATTCCCAGGCTTTCATATTTATAAGACATTCTTAAGTCCTTCATTCAGTAAGAATTGAGCTGGACACACACATGCACACACACTAGCAATAACAACCCACTCTGGATTTGCTTAATTCCTGGCCTGAACATTCAAGAGAATACTTGAATAACACTTACCTGCCTCACTGGGGTGTTATTAACAATTAATTAATGTTTGTAAAGTGGTTTGCAGATGTAGAGTGCTTGTTTAAGTGCTAAGTATTATTATCATCAAGAAGTTCTATGCATTGGCTGAGAATATTTATTTTTTGCAATCATACATTTAATTATAAATGAATCAAGACTCCTTCCAAGAGTATTTCACTTTTAGAGTTACCTCCTGATCATTATGGCTAGCCTAATCTCTTCTATCCTCCTTTGGGTTACAAAAACTATCTGTTCTTGAGAACTTTCATCTTTGAGAGGATTTTAGGGCTATCTTGGTATATATGAGGGATAGTTCTTCTAGGGACGGCTGGTTTCTCCAGGAAAGGGGCCACACATGCTATTGTTCAACAAGATCCCCACTCTTTATTTAGTGGCTAAAGTTGCCTCTGAAGAGTTGTTCACTGATACAGGTCCAAACATGTTTTTTTTTATTAAATATTTTCTTTATTTACATTTCAAATGTTATCCTCTTTCTTAGTTTCCCCTCTGAAAATCCTCTATCCCATCCCCCCTCCCCCCTCCCCCTGCTCCCCAACCCACACACTACCATTTCTGATCCTGGCACTCCCCTTTACTGGGGCATAAGGCCTTCACAGGACCAAGGGCCTCTCCTCCCATTGATGATATCGACTAGGCAATCCCCTGCTACAAATATAGTTAGAGCCACGAGTTTCACCATGTGTTTACTTTGATTGGTGGATAGTTCCAAGGAGCTCTGAGGGTACTGGTTAGTTCATACTGATGTTCCTCCCCTTCAGCTCCCTGGGTATTTCTCTGGCTCTTTCTTTGGGGAACCTCATGCTCCATCCAATGGATGACTATAAGCATCCACTTCTGTATTTGCCAGGCACTGGCAGAGCCTCACAGGAGACAGCTATATCAGGCTCCTGTAAGCAGGCTCTTGTTGGCATCTGTAACAGTGTCTGGGTTTGGTGGTTGGATAGCAAAAACTATTCTCAACAATAAAAGAATCTCTGGTGGAATCACCATGCGTGACCTCAAGCTGTACTGCAGAGCAAGTGTGATAAAAACTGCAGGGTACTGGTACTGAGACAGACAGGTACTTGAAGTTCTTATCCCTTTTCATTTCTGATTTTGTTAATTAGGGTATTGTCCCTGAGCCCTCTAGGTCTGGCTAAGGGTTTATCTATTTTGTTGATTTTCTCAAGAACAAAACAAAACAAAACAAAACAAAAAACAAAAACAAAACAAAACAAAAACAGCCCCTGGTTTGGTTGAATTTCTGTATAGTTCTTTTCATTTCTACTTGGTTGATTTCAGCCCTAAGTTTGGCTATTTCCTGTTGTCTACTCCTCTTGGGTGCATTTTCTTCCTTTTGTTCTGGAGCTTTTAGGTGTGCTGTNAAGCTGCTAGAGTGTGCTCTCTCTAGTTTGTTTTTGGAGGCACTCAGAGTTATGAGTTTTCCTCTCAGGAATGCTTGCATTGTGTCCCATAAGTTTGGGTATGTTGTGGCTTCATTTTCATTAAACTCTAAAAAGTCTTTAATTTCTTTCTTTATTTCTTCCTTGATCAAGTTATCATCGAGTAGAGTGTTGTTCAGTTTCCATGTGAATGTTGGCTTTCTATTATTTATGTTGTTATTGAAGATTAGCCTTTCCCGTGGTGATCTGATATAATGCATGGGATNATTTCAATATTTTTGTATCTGGGGAGGCCTGTTTTGAGATGATTATATGGTCAATTTTGGAGAAGATACCATGAGGTGCCTAGAAGAAGATATATCCTTTATTTTAGGGATAAATGTTCTATAAGTATCTGTTGAATCCATTTGCTTCATAACTTCTGTTAGTTTCACTGTGTCTTTGTTCAGTTTCTGTTTCCAGGATCTGTCCATTGATGAGAGTGAGGTGTTGAAGTCTCCTACTATTACTCTGTGCGGTGCAATGTGTGCTTTGAGCTTTTCTAAAGTTTCTTTAATGAATGTGGATGCCCTTGCATTTGGAGCATAGATGTGCAGAATTGAGAGTTCTCTTGGAATTTTACCTTTGATGAGTGTGAAGTGCCCCTCTTTGTCTTTTTTGATAACTTTGTGTTGGAAGTCGATCTTTTTTTTTTGATATTAGAATGGTTACTCCAGCTTTTTCCTTTGGACTGTTTGCTTGGAAAACTGTTTTCCAGCTTTCACTCTGAGGAAGTGTCTGTCTTTGTCCCTGAGTTGGGTTTCCTGTAAGCAGCAAAATGTGGGGTTTTGTTTATTTAGCCAGTCTGTTAGTCTAGGTCTTTTTATTGGGGAATTGAATTCATTGATATTAAGAGATATTAAGGAAAAGCAATTGTTTCTTCCTGCATTTTTTTGTTGTTAGAGTTGGGATTCTGTT
>NC_034602.1:6020987-6025353 GCF_900095145.1 Mus pahari | reverse complement strand
TTTTTTTTTTCGAGACAGGCTTTCTCTGTGTAGCCCTGGCTGTCCTGGAACTCACTTTGTAGACCAGGCTGGCCTCGAACTCAGAAATTCACCTGCCTCTGCCTTCCAAGTGCTGGGATTAAAGGTGTGTGCCACCACTGCCCAGCCTAATATTCGATTTTTATTTAGTGCATTTGTTGTTCTGATTATTATGTGTTGGGAGGAATTTCTTTTCTGGTCCAGTCTATTTGGAGTTCTGTAAGTTTCTTTTATGTTCATGGGCATCTCTTTCTTTAGGTTAGGGAAGTTTTCTTCTATAATTTTGTTAAAGTTGAAAGTCTTCATTCTCATCTATACCTCTTATCCTTAGGTTTGCTCTTCTCATTCTGTCCTGGATTTCCTGGATGCTTTGAGTTAGGAAATTTTTGCATTTTGCCTCTTCTTTGATTGTTATGTCCATGTTTTCTATGGAATCTTCTGCACCTGAGATTCTCTCTTCCATCTCTTGTATTCTGTTGCTGATGTTCACATCTATGGTTTCTGATTTCTTTCCTAGGATATCCATCTCCAGAGTTGTCTTCCTTTGTGATTTCTTTATTGTTCTACTTCCCGTTTTAGATCCTGGATGGTTTTGTTCAATTCTTTCACCTGTTTGGTAGTGTATCCCTGTAACTCTTAACTCTTTTTCTTTTTTCTTTTCTTTTTTTGTTTTTTTGTTTTTTGTTTTTGTTTTTGTCTGTCTGTCTGTTTGTTTGTTTGTTTGTTTGTTTGTTTGTTTGTTTTTCAAGACAGGGTTTCTCTGTATAGCCCTGGCTGTCCTGGACCTCACTTTGTAGACCAGGCTGGCCTCAAACTCAGTAATCTGCCTGCCTCTGCCTCCCGAGTGCTGGGTTTAAAGGCATGAGCCACCATGCCCACCTTCCTGTAACTCTTTAAGGGATTTTTTTGTTTGTTTGTTTCTCTTTAAGGCCTTCTAGCTGTTTACCTGCAGTTTCCTCTATTTCCTTCTTAAAGTCCTCCATCATTGTCATGAGAAGTGACTTTAGATCCATGTCTTGTTTTTCTGATGTGATAGTGTATCCAGGACTTGCTATAGAAGGAGAGTTTGATTCTGATGATGCCAAGTAACTTTGGTTTCTGTTGCTTCTGTTCTATACTTGCCTCCTGTGATACGATTATCTCAAGTGCTTGCTGGTGTCAATATATCTGATTGAAGCCTGCCCTTCCTATAATCCAGGTTGATTCAGGACTCCTCAGAGTCCAGATTTCTCTGTGATCCTGTGATTCCGGGCTCCTGTGAACCTGAGATTCTGGGTGTGTCAGTGTTCTTGGCAGTCAAGCTTCCTCTGAGACCCTGACATCCTGGTGTGACCAAGCTCCTGGTATCCTGGTGTCCTGGAATCCTAAGATCCTGAGCATGTTACAGTGCCTGGAAGTGGTGCCTCCTCTGAGGACTGTGGGGCTGTCTGGTGTGTTTGACACCAAGGAATACCAGTACAGATCAGAAGGAACTGGAGCCACTGGTCAGGCAGGTCTCCTGTGTCCTTGCTCCTGCTGTCACAGGCCCGTCAACATTGGTTTGGAACAGATGTTGTGTTCCACTCACCAGTGATCCTAAGATCGAATGCAGAGTCCTCTGGGCACTGTGGGACCTTCCACCGAGTTCACACCCAAGCTTTCCCTGCTGCTGACACAGGCCCAGCATGACTGGATTGGAACTGATGCAATGTACCACTCACCAGTGGTCCTAAGATTGCTGGAGAGTCCTCTGGGGACCATGGGACTGTCTGAGGAGTTCATGCCCAAGGTGACCCGGAGCTGGCGCTGACCGGAAGGGCCTATACAGATTTTAAAAATAAACAGAGAAACCACATTTAGAGCAGAGGCCTAAGAAACAGATCAACAGTGGGAATAAAGTCAGAGTGATGGTGGGCATGGCTTCATCACCTCATTTGGACTTTAATCTGTCTCTGTTCTTCAGGAGAGTGGGATGAGTTGGGGGTATGAGGGGGGGGGCGGGCTGAGGAAAGAGGTGGTAGCTTTGAAATGTGCTACTGTCCAGTGGAAGAGCAGCTTTAATGAAGTAGTAAACTGTCTGAGTTCATAGCAGCCTGCCAAGTGGAGGTCTTTCTTCTGGTGCCTTAGGCAATTCCACGGAATCACACTGAATCTTACGTACTTAGCAGACTATAAACCAACAAGGGACATGGCACTAGGAAAGAGAGGTGCTGGATCTGAAGAGTGTCAGAGGATGAGAGCTGTGGTTGTTTCTCGCTGACAGCACACTGCATCTGAGGTGGAATATAGTCTCCGGCATGCTCTCGTGCTCCTTTCTAGGTGTAGTCCGACAGGAGATGTTTTCAACAGGAACTTAAATTGTCCAGATATTGGATCAGGATTGGACCTGGATTATGTGTCTAATGTGAAATGTCAAGGTAGGTGAAAATGATCAAGCTGAGGTACTGTCATTATAAGGAAATGAAAAGTCAAAATGCTGACTATGCATTTTACAGTATTTAATTAGTAGATGATGGTATGTGAATGAGCCACAAATCAAATAAAAATGTCAGTATTTTCTCATTTTAACACATATTTGGGTTGTGGTTGTGTGTCATTTCATCAGAACAATTCTATGAGGTCTCTAAAGAGAAAGTCAGGAATGTAACTAAAAAATACTTCAGGGAAGAAGCAATATTAACTTCAACATTGAAGAGAGCTAATCGCAGACACAGTTCCCCACATCATCATGCCTATTTAATGAGGTTCTCCTTTTCTTTTTCTTTATTTTAAAATGAAAGAAAGAAAATTATCAGAATTTTCCTAGATCAAAATGCATAATTTAAACGTACACTGTGACTTTTATTGAAATAAAAAAGGAGGAGTGGTTTACACATTTTAGGAATCAAGAGCCCATATTTATTCATTCGTTTGTTTTAATGGAGTCTCTTAAAGGCTAGTCAGTAACTGCCTGGGCTAGCTTTAGATATTTTGGTTTCATATTGAGCAGTTGTGGGAATGGCCATCTAAACCTTTTTAGTGATACATAAATTACTGTTTATTCTATTCCTAAGTACGGTGGGGAATGTTGTTATTCAATTCAAAAATGTTTGCAGTCAGCCAAATGTGTCTACAGAGTCTGAACTGGACAGCCTCTGGCCCTAGGAAGAAACAAGGATGTAGACAAAAATCTCACCTTAGACTCACTGGCAGGCTTGACTTGAACTTATATTATGACCTAGCCAATTTGTCTACATTTATAGAAAGTTCCCAGAGATTCCTTTATATATTCCCATTCTTCCAAGAGAGGATTCTCTATCTAAGTACTTGATACATTCAGTGATGGATTATAGAGGACTCTGATATTTCAGGAACCCTGGGGGTAAGACCTGAGGTGTTTCTGCAACAGAACCTGTGGATAGCCACTCTCCACCTATTATTCAGTCCTAGTCAGAATCAGTTGGGGGCTCTCTAAATAAAAACCTTGTATTTATCACCCTTTGCTATTCCAGTTTTACTTCAGACCTTGTCTTGGATCAAGAACAAAGAACTTGTTATTTCAGCAACATAGAAGAGTTTCAGTTTGTAGCACACATAGAAATGTATAGGTTACTAACTCCAACAAAACAAGAATCTACCTCCTATTGTGCCTGAATAAGCCAGGTGGGAAAAGTAGCCAAAGAGAGAGCTGGCAGGCAAGTTACTTGAGCAGATTGCTCATCTGAGTTGGCATCCTAGCACTGCATGCATGGGTTTGAGAACATTCTGCTGAAAATGGAGTGGTCAAATCTGAAAGTCAACATGAAGGTAGCAACAGAAAGCAAGATGAGGAGTGTAGATCAGACAGAACTAGGTAGGGATATGGTTTAAGAGAGGACATTGTCACAAGGAGAATTTAGTGACTGTGGAAATAGTGTCCCATCCCTCTGAAAATTTTGTCCTTCTCACTGAAACGAGTGATGGAGAACTCTCCATGTATGGCAGGAAGTGGGGAGATGAAACTCAGTTAACTGGGGAACACTGTTTTTAAAGCACATGTGCCCTGACTGGCAGCATCCCCAGCATTTGTTAGTACAATTGCTGTCATCTTGGATCTATTAACATGGATTCACATGAAAAGCATGAAGGCACAGAGGTACTGAACTTCTGCCTGTGACAGATCACTGGGGATATAGTGTGGTCGAGCTGTGCTTTCCATGTGACCAAGTCAGGGTGTGTTGAACAGGAACTTTGCCCATCACCATCTGTTCCAAATGGTATCTCTGGAATGTTGCACTAAGATGCCCGGCTCTTAACTCCTCCTCCTCTTCTTCTTCTTCTTCTTCTTCTTCTTCTTCTTCTTCTTCTTCTTCTTCTTCTTCTTCTTCTTCTTCTTCTTCTTCTTCTTCTT
>NC_034602.1:6017610-6020932 GCF_900095145.1 Mus pahari | reverse complement strand
TCTTCTTCTTCTTCTTCTTCTTCTTCTTCTTCTTCTTCTTCTTCTTCTTCTTCTTCTTCTTCTTCTTCTTCTTCTTCTTCTTCTTCTTCTTCTTCTTTTCGTAGACACTGCCACCCATTCTTTTTCCTTTCTATTTTAACTACATGATCTACTGTTTAGATAAAAACAGGCATGGCAAGAGGGCTTTCTATTTTAACTACATGATCTACTGTTTAGATAAAAACAGGCATGGCAAGAGGGTGGAGTAAGCAAACGCTCCTTGTAGAGAACCTCGCAGCTCCCCTAATAGGCACTCAATACAATCTACTTTCTACTGCTTCATCAATCTTGTTCTTATCCAAGCATTTCGACTTTTCTGATAGCACTTGATTGGTAAAGCTTGGTTTACAGCTCCCATTCACACTTAGGCTGTAAGCATAGTGATCCTAAAGGAAGTGCTCATAAAAGTTCTCTTTAGGCTTAGACTGGTTTCTAGTCACAGCTAACTCAAAATGAACTTGTAGAATGAAGAAGTGAGGACATGACCTTCGCAAAGGCTGGACTCTTCCCTGCATAGTTACGGCTCCCCAGAGTGAAGTATGAATGCACTATCTAGCTTATGTATTTTAGGATATTTTTGATGGGTTGATCTAATTTTCTACACTTATTTTTATGGAATTAAAACATTTTCAGAATTATGTGTCTTAGTTTTTAAGACAGCAACCCCTAAACTATAGCTTGAGTCTTTCCAGAAACCTAAATTAACCTCCCTGTCTCCCTATCTGAGGTTATGCCTCCTGATCCAGCTTCAAATCAACTGGCAGCTATTATTTACCCTACAATTAAAAAGCAGGAAGCAATCTCTCACCTTGAAGAGAGACATTCATGAAAAGTTTTGGTCTTGTTATGCTGCCTTTGGTCTGGATGACTCATATTTATAATGGTCATAAAATATCTCTTACTTGCTTTAAGCAGATTTATCATTAATACTGTACCAGTAGCTATAATTACTAAGGTTACTGCTTCAATAACTTTAAATGAGCTTGAAATACTCAGAAGAAAATAACATACCTCCCAATATACATAACTGTCAAAATATCTCATGTATCACCTAAAAATGTAGATCATACCAGGAGAAATGCACAATGGGCATGAATCAGGGAAGTAACTTTTACCTTAACCTATGCTAAACCAGGAATAATCTCCACTGTTGAGAGGAAATTAACTTCTTTGATTTTAGTGTGTCTAGATTCATTCTCATTGTGCCCTTATTTAAAGCTGGAAGCAAAACAATAGCATACACTGATACCGAGTGTATGTGATGCAAAACCGTTTAGGAATAGCTCCTGTTAAATGTGAAAGCATTTGGAGAGGCAGCAATATACACGGAGAACAATCTTACATTGTGCCTCTCAGAGCTACCTTGATGCTGGCAGGGATCTCTGCTGTGATTGCCAATGACCTGAATATGTTACCACTATCTTCAGTTAGATGACTCCATCAAAGTTTGCTACCTAGAGGGGACCTGTATACCAACCCTCCATTTGGAAGCCCTTCTCCTTTCTTGTGTTAACTGGGTAAATTTGTTTAAGCCTTAATGAGCATAGAGCTCAATGACACCAAGGAACCACTGAGCACCTGGGTTATGGCAGGTACTAGGTTAGAGCTGTTGGGTTTTAAGAGGAGACTGGGTCTTTCTTGCAAAGGGCCAGGCATGCTTCTGGCTTCCTGGCAACTGTGCAGCAGCATGTAAATGACCCAGGGCATCTGTCTCCCAGGTGGGAAGAGTCATTGTACATCTGGGATAATTTTTTTCTTCAGACAATTGAAAAGTGACGTAAGGACCCAACTCTCCAGTGATTGACAAATGTTTTCTTTTTGATGGTGGATGTTTGATCTTGAATAGACATGACCATCAGGGCTGGGTTAGTCATTGAATGTTTTTTGATTTGTTTAAATGTACAATCCTACAGGTTATGTGTTACTGTCTCCATTCCATATATGAGGTACTTGAGGTTCTGAGAGTGGATCAGATAGATACCCATGGAAGCCACACTAAATTAGCACAAACTGGGTGTCTTAAAACAACCGAAATTGATTTTCTCTCACAGTTGTAGAGACAAATAGTCTAGACTCGAGCTGCTGGCAAGGTTGCTATGTCAGTGGAGATTGAAGGGAGACTTGGTTCCTTACCTCTTCTTGTTTCGGGCTGCGTCAGGCAGGTCTTGTCTGTGGCTGCATCACTCCGCCTCTGTCTCAGTGGCCACCCCTACCCTCCACCCCCATCTCTCTCAATTCTCTTTAGTGTGATTATTTTTTAAGTCAACAGGGGACTATGTTTATGGAGCCCCTGGGATAACCCAGGATTTTCTTCTTATTGTAAGATGGTTAACTTTATTACATGTGTGAAGACCTTTTAAATGCAGCAAAGTTCATGGATTCTAAGGACTTGACAAGGATAGTTTTGTGGAGGTGCCATTTTTTTTAGTCCTTCATAGAGATTACATAAGCCTTTGTCGAAGCCATACAATTGGTAGACAGGGTGTGAACATTTCCAAGTGTGGTTTGAACTTCTGTTCTTTTATATCTCCATCTTAACTCTTGAAATACACACACACATACAAATGCTGAAGAAATTTTCAGTGTTGTTATACAGGTAGCTTCAACTTTGAACTCTAGCTTTAAGAAAAAGGCTAGAAATGTGCTAAAGCTTGAATACAAACTGCCTTCTATGAGTGAATGCTTGGTTTCCAGGAGGGGGTGGTATGTTGAGAGGCACTGGGAACTTGGGGAGGTGAGGCCTCACTGAAGGTCATTGGGGGCATGTACTTGGAGGCAATGCCTTGTCCCTAGCTGAAATCTTTTCTGTTTCCTGTCCATTGTGATCTGAAGAGGTTCTAGTACATGTTTCCATCTCTATGATATTTCAATTTAACATGGAGCCAAGATAAATAGAGCCAAGAAATGTAAACTGAAGCCATGCACTCAAATTAATTTCTCCTCTTAAGGTTTTTATGACAGCTTGCATGGGTGGGAATAATCTAGTTAATTCAACAAGGATTAAGTGCCATTTCCTGTGTGTTCAACATGTTCTAGGCTTTGGTAGAGAAACTCAGTGTTGAGAAAAATCAAGACTACCCCATCTTTCTAAGCTCAGTATCTAGCAAAATGCAGAGATAAACATTAAATGAACAATATTATTACTACACATGAATGAATGAATGAATGAATGAATGAATGAATAGTCCCCAAAAGAAAAGAAATGTGACACAGAACATGGGATGGCACCTTGGACTGGTGAAGAGAGAATTATTTAAGAAGAAACACCAGCCACAGTTTGAAA
>NC_034602.1:6001882-6015234 GCF_900095145.1 Mus pahari | reverse complement strand
GCAGCAGGGGTAGGAGGACAGCAGCAGGGGTAGGAGGACCGCAGCAGGGGTAGGAGGACAGCAGCAGGGACAGGAGGACTACAGCAGGGGTAGGAGGACAGCAGCAGGGGTAGGAGGACCACAGCAGGGGTAGGAGGACCGCAGCAGGGTTTCTCTGTATAGCCCTGGCTGTCCTAGAACTCACTTTTTAGACCAGGCTGTCCTCGAACTCAGAAATCCGCCTGCCTCTGCCTCCCAAGTGCTGGGATTAAAGGTGTGCGCCACCGCGCCCGGCTTAGCTTGGGGTCTTAAGGAAAGGGATAGACTCTAAGTATGAGTTTGCCACTCTCTGCCTAATGGATCTAACTTGGCAAGTTTACCTCATGCCGACCAGACTTTATCCTGACGCAGAAGAGACTCGTGAGGTATATAAATTACTAATTTAGTTTCTTTATTTGAGGAACTAGCAGGAACACATATTTATTTCTGTCCAGAGAGTGCCTTGGCATTCACTAGTGAGAGGTCTCCTCTGGGTGAAATCTGGCGAGCTGTTTCAGCCCCGAACACTGCAGACCGAAAAGTCCAGTCAGGGGCGGAGGCTGCGGCCGGGGCCCCTGAGGCCTGCATCAGCAGCTGCCAGCATTCCAGACAGACAGGAATCCACCAGGAATCAGGGGAAAGCTGTCGTGGGTTCTTGAACCACATGTGCTCTTTTCAGTTCAGACACTGATATGACTTCCTCACTTTCCTGTGGCAGCTGCCCCAGGCAGCCTCTGACCCTGGCACTTCTGAGACACCTCTCCTCCAATGGTTTTATCTGTTTACTTTCTTTTCTTAATATTTCTTTGCTTTTGATGAAGTGCTCTGTGTGAAGTGTTTAAAATGGACAGTGACTCAGAAGAATTCTAGTACTGACAGAGGGGAGAGTTTCTAGAGCTGACTCATGGGGAGTTCTAGAGCTCACTCAGGGGAGAGTTCTAGAGCTGACCCAGGAGAGTTCTAGAGATGACTCAGGAAAGTTTTAGAGCTGACTCAAAAAAGTTTTAGGGCTGACTCAAAGGAAGTCTAGAGCTGACTCGGGAGAGTTCTAGAGCTGACTCAGGAGAGTTCTAGAGCTGACTCAGGAGAGTTCTAGAGCTGACTCAGGAGAGTTCTAGAGCTGGCTGAGGTACTAAGTGGCCTTGTGGCTGGTGATACTGCAGAATCTCCTTGGATCTCACTTTCTTCACAGTAAGTGGAAGAATGGCCTATGAAGCTTTCATTGTGACCCCAATTTTTCTTGCCTCTCCTTCTTCCATAAAAGTCCATTTTGTTTCTCCTGCCCATAGGCTCCCATCCTCTCTTTCCAAGTCCATTCTTCATTAGAATCCTTCCCTTCTTCCCACTTTCTTCCCTGTTCCCTGAAGCAAGTGAAGGATCAGAAGTTTTACAAGGAGCTCTTCTTTGGAGAATGATGGAGCAGTTTCTAAAGTCCCATGTGGTAGTTCACCAGCCCTAACTTCGGAAATGAGAGTTTGACAGCTTGATTGAGACACTTGGGCTGGCCACGTCACACAGCACAAAGACACTAGGGGGACTACCCTGTCTTGGTTCGGGGGGGGGGAGGGTTTGGAGGCAAGACTGCTGGCCTCCTTTTCCTGACCCTTGTTTATTATTCTTACATCTAGGATTAGCCCTACAGTGAGCACAGGCCCACCGGGCCTTCTCCACAGGCTTCCACTGTCCCCCTTGGTGTCATGGTTGATGACACTGGAGAAACTCCCAGAAACCTTTCTTTCATCTTCCCAGCCAGATTATGTTCCTTTAGACATTGTTTTTCAAAGACAAGACCACACCAGCACACGGCTTCTTCCAAAGAGCAGTTGGTGGCTCGATGTTAAGCCTGCTGGTAGACTGAAAAGTGGCTTCTTCTCTTTCCTAATACAGGTATTAAGCTGACTTAATATTCCCTCATTCTCAAAAATCCCACTTCACAGAAACACTTTTTTTTTTTAACACAAGCCAAAGCATTTCTCCATAATTCAGCACAATTGTGCCTGGTTTATATCCATTGATGTTAAATGATTTCCCTGTTTAATATCAATTGGAAATGGCTGATTTCCTACCCCAAACAGTACTTAATGTCAATTATAGCAGGCGGGATAGAGCTGTTTTTCAGTTAACTACAGCACTCCATTTTGTTTGTTGTCGAATGGTGCAAGACACCAGCACACCTATATAGCCTCCTCAAGAAATGGTGACAGAGCACCTGGAGATAGACTATGTTCCCTCCTCATTCCACCCCTGACCTTTTGATTAAAAGGTTCCAGAGATGTAGGGAGGTTATCTGTCTTTTTTTACTTACTGTAGGAACTATTCATAGTTTAATGAAAACCTTCACTTTTATCAGAGAAACTTTCGGTGTGATGATGTCTATCACTTGCTTAGAGTAAATATTGCCAGGGCAGAGTTCACAGAGATGAGAACATGGATTTAAACTCAGAGAGAGGGTGCCACTTCTGTGGCCTCTCTAGTTATTCTCAAAGCATATGGAAATAGATGAAAAGATGAGAGTTTGAAATGATTATTTATTCTTTAAAATCTGAGACAACATCCATAACTATTAATCACTCTTCTCTTGTTATGTGTTTATGAGGTTAGGATCTACTTTCAAAATTAAATTGGAAGAATTATGGATACCCACACTAAGACAGTGGGATCTGACAGACCCTTGGCAGCTTACTGAATCCATACACCATTGGTTGGAGAATAGTAGCAGATAAAATGTGTATAGTAGTTGCTGATCTAGACAAGAAAAGAGAGGTGAACCTCTTGACTTTAGGCAGTGTTTGTGATCGTTAGTCCAGTCATCGCTATGGTATCTCCTCATGTCACAAAGGTAAACATTGTCTTCAGTTTAAACTAGCTCAAGGTGAGTGCAGAGTGCTGAGAAGTTAGACCTTTGAACTGTTTAATTCATATGTTTGGCTCTGAAGATTCTCTTGTATCAATCAGAAGCAATCCCTATTAGTAGGGAGCTCTGGGCAAAGAATAGGTTTATGAGGGATTAAGGTTTCTAGGAATGGTTACTCTGTGCCTGGCTGCAGACAGGCTTTAAACAGAGTCTCTGAGGAACTTTCGGCTTTTGAGAGCTGACCCTGAGCCCGGTTGGCAGCCCTTGTAATGCCAGGCAGTGATTATTCTGGAGGCTTTGCTAAATGAAGCGGGTATTAGACCGGACCTGGGGCTGGCACATAATTGTGCCCATCTTATCTGTCTGGGGGAAGCTGTTCTCAGTCCCTGTGCTGAAATTCCGTAGAGTGGCTCTGATTGCCCCTTGTTCCTTTAAGTCCTCAACTCCAGGAGAACCCAGTAGGACAGCTAATTAAGAGGAAACAGGCAGCAGATGAGGAGTGACTTTTTTTTCAGGGAAGGGATTTAAACCTTTAGAAGGTATACAAATGTAGTCCTATTACTCAAGTTAATTTACAATCCCTCCCTTGGTCTACTACAAGGAATTTATGGACCTGAAGAGCTGGAGGTCCCTTAGCAAAGTAAACAGACTGTAACTCAGGATACAGACTTCCAAGGGTCCTCTGTCAGCAGGTTTTATTTTCACACCAGAGGTGAAGAGATAATTTGAGGAGCAGCGCTGTTTCATTGAGACATTGAGACATTCTATGTGCCCAAAGACTGCACATAGAATGCAGCAGGAGAAGGGCTGTGGAGGTGGCTGCCTGCGGGTTAATATGCTGCAACTGTCCTCATCTCATGACAATGGTACCAATAAGAGCTGGCATTTGCTGGGTTGATGCCATATGATAGCTCTTCTCCAGAATGCTTGGAAACAGGGGGCTTTATTGGTCTCCATTTTACAGCTAAAGAAACTGAGGTTTTTACTGGTGTGATGTGATTGATCTTTATATATATATATATATATATATATATATATATATATATATATATGTATATATATTCATATATGTATATGAAAACCAAAGTTCTGAGCAGAAACTCTTTGGTGGTATTTGTGACAGTTGCTCTCCTCTTCGCTTTACCTTCGTCCATCTACCTGTTTCCAAGTAGACAAGTACTGGTCTTGAATTCTGGGCCTGTGTTCAGACTGGCCATGGGAGCTTGTACCAATGCTTGCCTTCTGCCTGCCATCAGCTTCCTCATTTGTAAAGTAAGAGGGCAGCATTGGTAGCTGGTGTCTAGACCTTGGCTTCTCGATTCAATGGCTTCCCAAGTCAATTTTCCATCCTTACTCATGGGACAGCAAGGGCTCTCCCTCCAATGTGCAAGGTACAGAAAAGATAGAAAGTTTTTTTTTTTTTTTAATGTTCTGTAAACCAGATGACCTTGATGTGATAGACTATGGGATCTGGTGACACTGCACACTCAGTACTATTCAACACTTTGGCTGAAAGGAAGGAAGGAATGGATTTATTGACTTGTGACTTTGACTTGAGCCTGTGTATCAGGGCTGTTATTATGTGGAATGATTAGGCTGTAGTGGCAGAGACAAGCTAAACTAGAACAACAAAAGGCCTCCTTAACCTTTGCCTGGCCACAAGGCCATCCATAATGACTTGCACAGTTTGGAAAGCCCAGTCCCCCTGTAGCACTCAGACCTTCTGCAGTTCTACTAAATGAGCAGGGAAGGGGAGGACGGATGGCTGGGGGAGATGAAGTGCACTCCATGTCTGCATAGTCCTGTGTAGAATTCTGAGTTCAGTTTGGTGTCAACAAAACAAAACAAAACAAAACAAAACAAAACAAAACAAAACAAACCCCCAGCAATGGCAGGGAGATCATTATCATTTTCTTTGGCTGGAAAAAGAAATTTGAAACCAGATACAATGATTGCGAGCTGAGAAAACTTCCAACTATTTGTTATCCACTAGGGCAAATTATGCTGTTTCTGAAAGGTATTTTCCCTCTTGAAGGAAGCATGTGCCATCTATTAATGTGAAAGGAACTAATTACGTGGAGCTTTCACACACACACACACACACACACACACACACACACACACACACACACAGAGGGGGGAGTGAGAGAGGGAGGGAGGGGGGGAGGGAGAGAGAGAGAGAGAGAGAGAGAGAGAGACAGAGAGACAGAGAGACAGAGAGACAGAGAGACAGAGAGACAGAGAGACAGAGAGACAGAGACAGAGAGTCACAGTCACATTGTATCAAACGCAGGGTCTCCTTGAAAAGACAAAATAGCTACAAAAATATCACGCATCTCTCCCCTCTAAGAGATGCTTTCCTCTCTCTCCTCATGCTCAATGAGACTGAAATGCTTTTGAAGGGATGGCTACACATCAAAATACCAGGTAGGATTTTATTTGCTAGTTACTTTCCCCTAGTTTCTTCAGTGTTTAGGGAACCACCTACAATACAAAATTAGAGAAAAAGGATACATTGTGTCCTTCAGAGACCTTCCATGTTACCTAACCCAGGGGCAAACTTTCCTGGAGTGGCCATGGAGGTAATGCTGGTCAGACTTGAAATCACTCAGTACTTTGCACACAGGACTGAAACAAGTGTGTGTGTGTGTGTGTGTGTGTGTGTGTGTGTGTGTCTGGTTTTCAACAAAACTACTTATACAAAACAAATACAGATCAGATTTGAACCACAGATTAGTCTCCAAGTACTTAATATTGATCAAATAATGGAGTCAAAGCCCAGAGAGATCAAGAGGATATAGGCCAACCCCGCCAGCCAGCAACAAATCAAGGACTGAATGTTCATAGAAGAGAAAGAGAAGACACTTGGTTTTTAGGTTTCTGAAGACTTCCATTTACTTGAACTTGCTAATCTTTTCAACTGCTAAAACACTAACTTAAATGTTAGAATGTAGAACTTGTAGTTGATTAGTAGAAACTATGGCTGGGCTAAAGCTGAGGCACATGTAGGGGCTGGTGACCCTGAAAGCCTTTCTCATGTATTCATGCAATGTAGGCACACACTGAAGCGCAGGGCTCAGGGTCCTATAGAAATGAACTAATAATCTCTTTAACATGGGTGCTCAGACACTCATAGTTAACACTCCTCTGAGTCTGGGGTGGAGTTGGGTAGTGTCACATGCGAATGTGAGCACACAAATGCACGAAAGATCTCAGAAGTGGTTCATATCGGCCACAAGACCATTAGGTGAAGAACAGTAGTCAGGACAAAAAAAAGCTGCAGAAATTCTGTTTCCCCAGGTCATCTGGGAACACTCCTGAATCCTGGTATACTACAATCGAAAAATTCAACTGGCTAGGAGCCCAAATTTCTGTGTCTTCTACAAAACAGAGAAAACCTTTACGCATTTTCCCCTTGCTGGAGATTTGTGAGGTCTGAATGTATTGAATGAAGCAGCATTGTAGTGGCTAACAAAGTGGGTGCCAACGTAACAAAGGCAATGGATAGGTCATGATCCAGTTAGCCACTCTGTGGCCTGTGTCATAAAGGCACAAATCACCGAAGACCCAGCCTGGTGACCAGGGACTGAGGCAGAAAGGGAGGGGACATGAACTTCAGGACACACAGATGTTGAATTGGCATTGGTGTGTTATGGCACAAATACCAGGAGCTTGACTGACCAGAAAGCAGATTTTGGTTGAAGGCATTGATGAAGCCAATGCCTGGGTCATAAAAATAGATCACTTTCTGAATATGATAAAAGTGAGCTGCTTGGTTACCTGTCCTTTATAGCTATCATCCTGAATCTGCCCAGCAACCCTACAAGGGAAATACCATGGGCGGGCTGGCGACCATCGCCTAACAGGCCCCGCCTTACTCCTCAACTATCATTAAACCCACAATAGCAGGAATTTGTTTTCATTCATGTTAGGCACACAGGGGCTTCAGCTTTCCTCTAACTTGACTCCAGGCTGAAGGTTAACTGTCATCTATCCAAGCATTTCTCTCTTACGAAGGTTCTGCCTAGAGGAGCACTAGATCTTGGATACACACATGGCAGCATGCAAGGAAAGTAAGAGCTGGCTGAACGTTGTCATGATATTTAAAGCTGCTCGGGCTTTGTGTGTACTGTATCCATGCAGATACTCCTGGCTGGCACAGTTCACAGCAAGAACTGGCTGTGCGATGGTGAGACTCACTGCCTACTGGGAGGTAGCAAGCCACACTGCACAGGGAAGAAAAGAATCGTTTTAACCAACATCATCTAAATGTTAGGTAGCTTCGTAAATGAGAGCGCAGTTCTTGCATTACATGGCTGTTCACTCAGTATACTATATTTTTGGAGGTAAATCTATAGCTGGTTTAATTATGTGGGAGGCTTCCCTCTTCCTGTTCCTAGTACACACATACACGTTGGGAAATGCAGGTGAGGAAATAGCCCTCGCTGGCAGGTGAGGATGCTATGCCAGTAGCTCGAAGGCTTGGCCTCCTCCACATTAGTTTAAGGTTCACCAACTTGAACTAATATTTAGATTGCAATTTAAAAATAAACTTTATAACACAAATTATTTCCCATTATATGAAAAGCTGGTTTTCAACTAGACACTGACTCTAATTTGTGGAGAGGTTAGAACTGGTTTGCAGAGAACAACACATTTTGAAACAGAGATGCTTTGGGGTAAAATTTGAGGAAGAGCTTCATCACTCGTTATGAATATCTTTAAATGTGTGGGAAAATGGAAGTTTTCATTAAGTTTCAAAGATTGTTATTTGCTCTCTATATAAATATTTATACATATACTGAGCATAAATACACACATGTATGTATATTTACTGAACCACTTGAAAATGAGTTACTGACATCATGAACATTTTATTATAAATACTTCTTTAGGTATTCTTTAAGTAAGGACATTCTTCCTATCATCATCATCATCATCATCATCATCATCATCATCATCATCACCGCCATCATCATTTTATGTTTGTAATTATCATACCTGAAAATATTTTTGTTTTAGCTTCTAAGGTGTCATTTAAAGCTATTTTTCTTGCCCAATCCAGTAAAAGTTCGTGGACTGCATCTAGGCATCATTTGCTTTTTGCTGTCTCCTCCCTATATTCTGCAAGTGGAACGTAGCTCTAAAGATTTGGCAGGCTTGCCCTCAACTCAGTGCTGAGAATCCTTGTGAGGGGTGCTATGCGCTTGGTCTCCCTCCTCAAAGGGAAGCACATGGACCCTCTCTATGGAAGGCTGCATTGGTCTCTCAATTGGTCAGGGGTATCAGGCCTGATTATTTGTGGCACTGGCAGACTGATGTTTACCATGTGGTGATTTTTAAGTGTTATTCTGAAATCTTATGAAGATCCAAGATTTACCTAGTAATATGGAATTGAACCAGCAGTGCTCCAGAGTATACACAATTTTACGAATCAACAAGGACAAACTACAGTTCTCCTAGGGTAGTTAGGTGAACTGGTCATTCTCTCCAACCATCATCCCTCCGAAGAGGAAAGTGGGTACACCACCTCCAAAGTGGTCAGTCTGATGAAGTTTTGTTTGCTGTTTGCTTTTGCTTATAACACTATAAGCTCATGGATTTCCTTCCTCTCTGTGCTATAGTATATCATATATATGATATGCTTTACTTATATACAGGTTTATATAGCTGTTGTTTTTCCTGACATGCTCCTCTATTGTTAGCAGAAGATCCTTCAAACAGGAACTTGCATCCTTTCGACTCAAGCTTATTTGTAAACTGTTCTCTTTTTTCTACTATGGAAATGCTACAAATGAACCTTGTATTTCCTCTACTTTAGGCCTAGAAAGAATCCTTCCTCTGAGGGTCTTGGGTTATATGTATAGGGAGTTGAATTTGCAGTACACAGATCTACTTAAAGATCTCAGAGCTAGGCATCCTCGGGGTTTCTGAGGTATCGCCATGCTTATACCCTCTCTGTGGAAGGCTGCATTGGTCTCTCAATGAACTAATTATTTAGCTAGCATTACATTGTGACATTACAAGTTTTAATTAACTTTCTTTAGTTTGCTATCTTATTCTTGTATTGAAACTATTGATTTCTCATATTACTATATTGTCATGCATGCTTATTTAGTCTATGTAAGGCAGTTGCCACACCAATTACAATCATGTTTGATTCATGAATGGATGTGTTGGGATTCCCACAGTTCTTAGAAATCTTCTCTTCTAATCAAAAGCTTTTCATTTGCTGTCCCAGCACCCACGTGAGTGGGCGCTCATTCTTGGCCTCACATTTGCAGCTATAAAAGAAGACCCCTCTTCTGATGGCCACTCCTAGAAATTCAGGTTTAGCTGGATTATATGTATCTTGAATGTCAGTGTTTTAACAAGATCCTTGGGTAAAGGGACTGCATTTCAATTTAAGATTCATTTGGAAGAGTCAACAAATTCATATTTTTGTCATTTCAAGTTTTTTGGGTTTTTTTGTTGTTGTTTTTGTTGTTCTGATGGACAAAGATGTTTATAAAGAGGATTTTTTTGGTAAGGTTGCCATATTTAGCCAATAAAAATACAAAATGCCAAGTTAAATTTGAATTTCAGGGCTGGGCGTGATGGCACATGCCTTTAATCCCAGCACTTGGGAGGCAGAGGCAGGCGAATTTCTGAGTTTGAGGCCAGCCTGGTCTACAGAGTGAGTTCCAGGACAGCCAGGGATACACAGAGAAACCCTGTCTCAAAAAAATTGAATTTCAGATAAAGAATTAATACCTTTTTTGTATAAATATGTCCCAAATATTACGTAGGGCATATGCATGCTGAATTTTTTTTTTTTGAAATTCAAATAGAACTGGGCATCTTGTATCTTATCATTTTATCTGGCAAGTCTGGTCTCTGGGAGCTCAAGCTGGGGTGTAATGGGGGTGGAGTGTTGGAGAAAATGAGGAGAGAGAAAGGTACCAAATGTTTAAGAAACACTGCATAGATTTGGTGAGGCGGGCAACCTAAGGATAAGCCGCACCTAGACGCTTGCAGAAGCGTGGTATCTGGGAAGATTATTCTGCAGACGAAACTACAAGGTCATGAAGATAGACGAGTGTGGACCAAAGGATGCATGTCTTTATGCTCAGTGTCAATGTCACTTAGCCAGGGAAATGAGAAGGCAGCAGAGCTGAATGCAAGCCTGTGGTTCTGGTAGCTAGAATGCTTCTGTTGAGGCCGATTTCTCTGCTGGATCTCTAACTAACTCACATTCTAGGTAAGTGAAGAGCAGAGGGCCAAAGAAACCCCAAGTTTAAACCTTTGCAACTTTTAATCTGGGAAAATGGCATGGTAATCCTAAACTCTAATTTTCATCTTTATAAAGTAAACCAGTCATTGTCTGAAATGTGTTCATCACAATGCCTAAGATGAAGAGTGCAATAAATTTTGGCGTTCTTATTACTATTAATGGCACTTTAATATGCAAAATAACTAGATGCCCCTAAGCCCATGCATTCTCCATCTCAACATGAATTGTACAAGATACAGAGTACAAGAGACAAAGGGGGCACAGTCCTCTTATAGTGGTAGAGTTCTTTACAGGAAAACCCTCATGTTTTCTAGGAGAAAACAACAGACAAAAATCCCCAAGTTTCTTGGAGGGAAAGAAACCCTTAAGAAATAGAATTAGTAGTCCCTTTAGTCACGTGCAAGAGCCAGGGAGTTACAATAAATAGACAAACGGTGGGAAAAGTATAACCTTCCCAGCCACAGAGAGGGCACCACAACAAAAGGAAGTCAAATTTATTAGAAAAAAAAATGCCTATTGACTTTTTGAGTCTACCCAAGGATTCATACATTTCTTGGCACTGCTTGATGATCTCTGTTTTGTAATGATAATAATTATGTCTGGAACAAGAGGAGTACCTGATGTCAACGCTTTGAGTGTGTGAACATCTGACTATAGCAGAAGATTTCAAATCAAGCAATTTGCATCATCCTACATTATGAATCTCATTTTAACCATATGACCTTGAGCAAATTACTTGATTGTTCCATGCCTCAGTTTCTTCATTGCTAAAAAGGGGTAATAATTTCCTCATGGCATTCTTGTTGAGTTTAAACATTTAAGCATTAGGATATAATGCTATGTTTAATGAATAGTGCACTGAAGAGTCCAAGATGGTGGAGGTTGAGCAGGAAGTAGAGCAACTTGTGTTGATTGGTTGGATTTGAGATAAGTATAGAGAGGCGGTGAGAAGGAGTGCTCACAGGTCCTAAGCAAGAGGTGTGCAGACAGCCCAGAACACCTAGGTAGGAGACGTAACAGGGAATCACTAAGGAAAATTATTACAGTGGTCAAGGTGGCTGATTTGTTAAGCTTGAAGGTGAGCAAATTGAACTGGGAGAACCTAGAAAGGGAATGGAAAAGCGAGGGTCTCGGTGCTTTACAGATATAAACTGTGAAGTAGGTTGTGAAGTGGTTTACTGCCTTTCTGGAATTTAAACCAGGAGGCACAGTCTGTTACACATGGCCAATACATTTGACCTCTTACTGAAGTCACTTCCTGCTCATTTTCACCTACATACTCCCTGTCATCAAGCCAGTGTGCCTATTGCTTGGTCCTTGAGAAGACTGTAACTTACCTCTTTGTTCCCACCATGCCTGCCTCTTCATTTATACATCCTGAAGCCAGAGGGATTATTAACAACCAAACACAACATGATGGTGTGTCAGACAAGCTTTCCATAATTCCCAGGGCCAGCCTAAATTCTTTAACCAGCATGATCAGTCTCTGGTACAGTCATCTTCAGTTGTGGTTCTTCTGGGCATTGACTGAACTCTGGTCTCGAAAAACAGTATCCAACTCAACTGACTATATTTTTTTCCTTCAGTCTCTCCAGCATTTTCTTATTATTCTAGAAGGCTCATCTTAGAGAAACTATCCCCAACTTTCCAATCAGGCCAGCTTGTCCTCCCTCTATTTTGGGTTCTCAAAGAGCACCATGCATTTCTCTTTCGTAGCACTTACACATTTGAAAGTTTTCATTTGCTTGCAATGAATTCATTACTGAGCTCCATAAACTGAAGTTTTGTTTGCTGAGTGTTTTATCTTAGCAGGCTCCTTATAGCATACTATGCATTTAGTGAATGTTTGTTGACTGAATATATGTACTGAATAATGGAATGAATGAAAGTGGCAGAAATTCAGACATAACTGGGGTGTTAGATTGTCTAATGGCTTCCTGGAACCCCACTTTTCAGGAACCATCGGTAGGTGATTCTCCCTATCTGAAAATAGTTCAGGTTCCCTACAGAGATTCACACCTTAAGATGGCTTTTGAAACCAGAAAGGGGAACTTTATTCTAAGAAATGAGAATATAGAAGGGTCACATTTGATTGGTCCATCTTTATAGCCTCTGTGCGGCATGTGGCCTGGAATGGCTGCTCAAGGCACTGTCTTCCATGATGGCTTAATGAAGCCTTGCCAGGAGGGAGGAATAACTCTTCCTATCCCTGGGCTTTTCAGCACTGTATCACAGGCACTTAGGTGAGCATGTCTGCTAGCCACAACAGGGCTAGTCTAGGTTGTGCCTTTGAGTGTGTCACACCTCCACCTGGGAGAGAATTCACAATATTAGGTGTTGATGTCTTGAGCTCTCCACATGTAGAGGCTTAGCTCCCCACCCCACTGCTGTCCCTTTGAGAAACAATGATCTCCTCCATCATTTTGGGGTGAATGTGAACTGAGGCTGTCATCCTTCCCTTAGGGTGCTAATACCTCCATGGTTTGAGGGTGATTTTGCTTTGTTGGTGGTTCTAAGGAAAGAACAGATGGAAACCTCTGAGTTTTGGCTGCTAGAACATGAGGGAGAGTGAAAGCCAAAGATTCAGCTTCCTCACTGCACTTCACAAACATCTCATTCTTTATTTCTCCCCGACAACAAGGGATGACTCTTTGGCAAGTCCTTAGTGTTAAATTTCCTTTTTATGGAGGTAGTAGTAAAAACTCAAGGGCCTTTGATAGTCGGTGCTGGGGTGAAGCCTGGATGTAAATCACCTGAGTGTTGGCTGGATACAGTTGACAGATTTCTAGGTTCAGTGAGATTTTGCAATTCCACATAAATCAAACACTGACCCATGAAGGTCTAAGCTAGGCCACTTCCCGAGTGTCAGAACTTGGGCTGAGGTTGGAGCTTGTTTGTGTGTGTGATGGGCACAGGCTTTCCGTTGCTAAGTGAAGGTTTGCACTTCCGTTTTCTTGAAAATTCTGTGGCTTTATGATCTGATTCTTTCAATGCAATGGGATGGAGATACATGTAATGGAAACCCAGGGAGCCTTAGCGCTGGTGTTAAGCTAAGCTTTGCTGTGGAGACATGTTTATTTGAAAAAGATGAGAAAAATGAGGGCATCAGGAGGGGAAAGAGAGAGAGAGAGAGAGAGAGAGAGAGAGAGAGAGAGAGAGAGAGAGAGAGAGAGAGAAAGTAAGAAGGAAGGAAAGAAAGAAAGAAAG
>NC_034602.1:5895463-6001577 GCF_900095145.1 Mus pahari | reverse complement strand
GAAATTTGCCTGCCTCTGCCTCCCGAGTGCTGGGATTAAAGGTGTGCACCACCATGCCCGGCCCAGTTTGTGGTTTCTTGTTGAAGTTTCTTCACACAGAACAGCAGTGACTGGAACCTTGTAAAGAATTCATATGTAGGATGACCTTAAGACAATCCACTTCTAAGACTTGGGATTTAGGGTGGCCTCAAGTGTCAATTATCTTGCCGTGACTCAAGGTACCTTGAAGACCTGGGGTTCTTGGACATGTGCCTTTGTTCAAATGCCATGTGTTTCTGCATATAACTCAGGCTCCCTTAAGAGACTTTAAACAAACTTTAAAGGGACATGGAATGTCCATCGTGGGTGATTTATGGAAGCACCCTGTCTCTCACCTAGGGGAACCACTAAGAATTGGTGTTCGTAGCTTCCCTGGGTAGGTACAGTCAGGTAGAATATTGCCTTCACGGAGACAGCAGAGACACTCACTAATGGCCCAGTTACCATGGAATAGCACATTGCCATTAACAACTGATTATACACATTATTGGGTAGCTTACAGCTAATGGGACCTGTCACACGATCTCAGAAGACCGGGTTTATGATCTGTTGATAAATAGATATGTGTTACACGTGGGTCAGTCATTTCCTTGTTAAGAAGGGAGAAGGAAATGAAGTGACGGCCTTAGCAGATCCACATGGATCATGGCTAAGTGCCTGGCCCATATTTGGCATCAAAGCCTCAAAGCTGGGGAGGACAGACATGAAGGAGAATCTGTGTCTGTTTGGTCCCACAAATGCAGAGGATGGATGTGGACCCGGCAGTGACAAGGGGAGTTGAGATAAGTCTGGGGTAAGGAAGGGAGAAGGGAGATGGCCCAGCAAGTTAAGTACTTTTTGAGCAAGCATGAGAAGCTGAGTTCAGCATCCCAGAACCTGCAAGAAAACTGAGCTTGGTGGGGTGGATTTATAATCCTAGTGCTGGTGAGTGGGACCGAGAAACAAAGATCTAGTGAGCTCACTGACTAACCAGTCTATACACTTGGTGAGCTCCTGGTTCACTGAGAAACCGTGTTTAAAAAGCAGGTGGATCCTGAATAATGTGGTGGGGGATGATCTCTGCCGCCACATGAGCACCCATGGGTGATTGTACATATTCATGTATACAAGCATGGGTGTGTTTTACACACACACACACACACACACACACACATAAACACACACACTCATGTCATACCACATAGTCAAGCAGCATTGGAACAGCAGCATTAGATAAAAGTATTCAGTGCCTCCAGCCTGCTTATAATTCAATTGTGGGGTTATTGTGTGTGTGTGTGTGTGTGTGTGAGAGAGAGAGAGAGAGAGAGAGAGAGAGAGAGAGAGAGGGAGGTTTATTCTTTTGAGACTTCTCAGATTTGAAGGAGTAGTAGGCAAATGGGAACTATGTAAGCACAAGACTCTCCTGGCAGGGTAGTACTGACTAATTTAAATAATAGTTGAGCAATTTGCTTTCCCTGATTTAATATCTAAGGTGGTACGAACTTAGGTCTGACCTTGAGGCCACACATGCAAGTGTGCTTATCTAGACACATTCTGTCTGATTTAGCTCAGCTTGGTATGAAATGCAATCTCTCTAGTTTAAGCAGAGAGTAAGGGGTGGGGACGTTTCGTGAGTCCTGTTTGGAGTTAGTCAACCCTGGGTGCTTTCAGCACTTGGAGTTCTTTGTTACTTGGTGAATGGCATGCTTTCATGGAGCCATGTTCTTTTTAAGATGGGGGTACTTTTCTGTCTGGGTTCAGATTAGGTTCATTCTATGCACTCAGACAGAACTCACTTCTCCCTGACATTTCTATGGACCAAAGGTACAGGTTGCCAAGCTCGGGATTGACTAACAGATGTTCGTGCTTCTTTCTCTGTGTCTCAGGGGTCACAGACTTTCAGGATCTCCTACTTTCATCATTTATACTCATCCATGGAGATACGGTCCTTCCTTTTCTTTAGGAACTAAGGAGAAAACAGAGCAAGAGCAAAGGGTACGTTACCTCCCTGATTTATGCCTCCCTGGCAGTGGTGGTGGTGACAGAGATGATGACTAGAATGGCTTCATACCTTTAAACTACTACCTGGTCAGCTATTCACCACCTGTCAAGAAGGTGTGCCAAAAGGGAATGGGGACAGAACTTTCCTGAGTTGTCCAAGAACTCGCAAAGTTTCCTTTGTTGGTCTGATGAATTTTTTCCTAGAAAGTCCTATGCAATTCCCTGTTTGGAGACTATCTGGGAAAGTGACTAGAAGTGACAGGATCCTGCACACCTGAGGGATTCATAGATGAACTGTGAGAGGTCTGGAGCTGAATAACCTGCCTGCCATTGTAGGGGTTGGGGCTTCTCCTGCTGAACAGATCTTACCTCCTGGTTGGGTGGCTGGGCTCCCTGGGGAGGAAGGGAAGTTTACTTGGATCTTCCTTTTCTCCTTCGCACGTATCCACTACCAAGTTCCCCTGCTCTCTTCTTTTTGTACCATGACTACCTTCACCTCATCACCCTGCCAGTGCACGTGGTTAAGAACGCAACGGAGGAGGCAGGAAAAAAGAATGCCCTAGAAGAAAAGAGCAATGTTCTATTTTTTTCCCCAGGGAGACACGGCTTTATTTCAGTTTTAGTAGCTCTTATTCAAATTCATCAGAAGTAATTAATGAAAGAGAGCTGCAGCCCTGTGTGCGTATACGTGCGTGCACACACACCTTCCTAGGGTATCTTCCTTCTTCCTTGAATTATTTCGAGCTGCTTGGTCTATTGGTTCAGTACCCCAAGCCTAGTGCAGTATTGTCATCCCTTGCTTTACAACACAGTCATTATATCCCTAAACCACATTGTGATACACAGTGCCTTCTGTTTACGACTCCCGAAACTCCCACTCCATATATCACCTGCCATAAAACCCATCAAACGGCTGCTGCTAAAGTGGTGCACAGTGGTCTAAGCAGGAGCCAGGCAAATTGTGTGATACCCTACTGTGGTTAATGAGAGTGAAAACGTGGTTAGGGTTTTATTCAGGCGATGTTCATTTGCAGGGCCATTGTAGTGAGATGGCAAAGAAAGATTCTTTTGTTAGCTGCAATGACAACTTACTTCCCATCTACAGAGTGGCCTGGCACACAGTTTGCCAAGTTGTTTGTCAATTGTAAATAAGTCAAACTGTGACCTCGAACTATGAAATGTTTATTGCTTGGAGGTCTTGAAAACTAATTAATGTACTGAGGTTGGTGGATTGAGCATTGGAAACCTGTTGCCAGATTTTAAAGTGCCCCGGTATGATTTGACTTCACAAAGTGAAGGGTGGGGAAGAGTTAAACAGAAAGATCTATTTCTGGAGAACAGATAGCATTTATTGTGTTTGGTTTTGACAACTTTTAGGAAGAAGGTGGAGGAAAGGAGAGATCGTATTGTTATTTTAGCTGGTATTTTTTCTTTTCTTTCTTTCTTTCTTTTCTTTCTTTCTTTCTTTTCTTTCTTTCTTTTTCTTTTTTTTTTTTTTTTTTTTTTTTTTTTTTTTTGATCTTTATTTCTAGGGAAACTTCTTAGTAATATCTGCAACCATACAGAAAGATGATTGTAGATCTTCAATCAGGAATCAGAGCAGCTGTGGGATGGGATGGCTCAGCAGTAAGAACACTGGCTACCCCTCCCAGGACTCATGAGAGCGGTCACAATGTCTCTAACTCTAATCCGAGGGGATCTGATGCTTCTTCTACCCTCCACAGGCACTAGGCATGCACATGGTGCACACACATACTGGCAAGCAAACAGAAAATAAGAGTGACCACCACCACCAAAGCAAAAAATAAGAACAATTATATAACCTTGTCCCTTAAATAAAACTAATTCCCTGGAAATCCCAGTCCCCTGCCTGCTCTCCTCATTTTCATACCTGGAATCAAAGAATTTTTTTTTTCTTGGAGAAACTGTGTCTTTAAAAAGTTTAGTAACTCCAGGAGTATTGCTTTAGGCAACAGAATGCCAAATTGTCTCTTGTTAATCCATGGCCTATCTTGTCTTCCAGTTCATTCTTTCTTCTCACCAGCCATGTTAGAAAGCTTTCTTCTATCAGCCACTGGCCAGTCATGAAAACACTAAAGACAAGTGGAGGCCATGTGTGTACAGCATGTCTGATCCCATTGACTCAGTCATTCATCTCTGAGCTCTGAGCATCCCCAGAGCCCACCCTGGGCAGTGGCATGGAAGGAGCAGTCATCCCCAACTTGTTCTTGCCTGTGTTCAGAGCGTCTCGGTTGCTTTGCAAAGATGATTGTGTAGATCCTGCAAGAGTATTGCTACTGCCAAAGGGGCTGTGGGCACCGCAGCATGAAAACCAGAGCCTAAGATCTCTGTGAAGTACTTCTCATGCATATTCATTTGACACACACTCAAGCTTGCTATAAAGAGGGCTCTCTAATATATCTCCCACTTTGCAGGCTAAAACAAAACCGAAAGACATGGAGTCAAAAGAATTCCAAAGGTTAGATGAGTAGGAGAGGAGGAATTTACTGTGACTCTGTGTTCTTGACCCTTCCCTTCTCTTCTCGGATCACGTTTTCCTGTGTTTTCTCTTCTAGGGTCTTATCCCCAAAATGATGATGTTTCTCCACAGAATTTTACATCTTAGGTTCACACATGAGAATCACTGGCAAAGATGTACTAAGCCCACTTCTTAAGTTTCCTTTCCCCCTACAACTCCCTACTGGCTGGCCTTGTTTGCAACAACCTGATTTCCCTAGAGATTCATATCTCTGTATTCATGTCTTGGCAACCCTAGTCATGGCAGGAAGTAGTGTTAATATTATCAGGAAGTACTAAATAGGTACTGAAGGATGCATCCCACCCACAAAGCTTCTGCAGATGAAAGAAATAACTTCTATATACTTTTATGAGTACCATGGCTTCACCATTGTAAGGCTGGGGCAAACAGATCATTACGATAGACAGAGGGGTAGCAAAGGGGAAAATGGTTCTCCATGGTATCGCCATTTTCAGGCTCAGCCGTTCTGTGATCTGTGCTATTTCTTTAGGGGAAATCTGATTTCAATTGAGTCATATTGCTTTAAAAAAAAATTTCCAACTCCAAACAGCACTGCAAAAAGGAAATTAAACTATAAAAACTGCATTAAGGTAAGGGTAGGGATCTAAGTTACTGGCCCAGGAACAAGTTAAAATCAAAGTTAGGAACAGAACCCCTAAGTTACTCTGGTAGACATTACAGATGCCACCAGTATTTACAATGACCTGATATAAAACAGTCTGCCTTCCAGTGGATACTGACGTCACCACCATTGCACTTAGGACATAGGATCTCCATGTTCTTATAAGGATCCCTTTCTATATCAGTTCTTGTGGAAAATCAGAGAAATAGAAAGTGCCATTGCCTAAGCCCAAGGGATGGGCATATTCTACTTGATACAGTTTCAATCAGGGGGCTTAGTGATAATCTGGGGTTTTGCCAGGAATCTTGATAGCTTTCATTCTGTTTGGATAGTTTCTCTCCTTGACTCAGTTTCCCTATTCTTTGTAACTCATATCTTTCTTTAACAGATCAGCATTAGGGTAAGCAGTTGGGTAAAAGGAGGACTTCTTACCAGCTCTTCTACTCTGGGCAGCTGCTTGCCTTCTGTCCTTTGTCTTCTCCCCATGGCTGTCATGAAGATCAAGCAATCAACAGAGAAAATGGAGACACTCAAAAAAGACCAGAGCACAGACAGAACATTTGCATTATCATGGAAGACAAAAGAAGAAACAAACCAAAGGCATAGCACAAGGAACAGTGTGGAATAAGCTGCCCTGTTCGCAGGCATGTAGATGTAACATTGGGTTTAATGTAATCATGGTTGTGCCCTTCCTAATTATTTCTTACACCTGGATTTGGCCCATGGGAAAATTCTCTCAGAGGCCATGCATTTAGGGTCTTGTATATTTTCAGGTTTCCTTATTAAGTAGAAACCAGAAGCCTTTTTATGTCTCCATGGGGACGCCCTCAGAGCTTGTATCAGCAACAAAGAGACTACAACCCGAGGTGTTGTGGTTAGGGCAGAAAGCCCGAAGGGGCTCAGTCACAGGGACTGGGGTACCAGGGACCTGACTGTCCTAGCTTGCTGCTATGGTCATCTCTTTGACATTGAATAGTTGTCATGCTGAAAAGAACCATTGCCTTTTAGAAAAAAATGAAGGGGAACTATACATAGTCAAATGTTTTAGGCCAGGCCACTAACACTGAGGAAAAAAAGCAGTGGAAAGGAAGGATGGAATGTCCTTTCTGGATGAAAAAAATACTGGGCAATGGATTTATAGATATTAATTGAACACCTGGAGATAGAATATTGCAAAATCGTTATCTGTGATCACCTCTTTCAAATGAAGTTGAGCGTGCCTGTATTTGTTATTCTCCATTGCTAATTGCTTCCAGAGTCATCCAAGTATACCTTTCAATGGTTCCCCACCAACACTGGCCACTTTGGAGTTGTCCTGGCAAGTGGAAAATGTACGGATCTTAGTTTCTGGCATGGAGAAACTTAAGGACTGGTCACACGAGAGACAAAGTGCAAGGTAAAAGGGTTTGCCATTGAGCACTGTGCTTCATGGGCTTGTGAGTTGTGGGGGTGAGGTCAGGGGAGGTGGGGAGGCAGGGTGGGGAGGCATGCTGGCAGTGGCCTAAATGTGGGTAGGTTCACCTTCAGGCACACCTTTGTTCTGCAGGCCTAGGGCCAGTAGGGGGCGCACAAGGTAACAAACGAGTGTTTGAGAACCTGACTGCTCTCTGGAGTAAGAGAAGGAGGGTGTCTGTTACCAGCCATTGTAGGAACTCTGGCTCTGCTGGCTGTCTTTGCACAGTCAGCCATGTTCTGCGCCCTGTTTCACTCACAAAGCATCTTTCATGGTAATGAAGAAACAGCCCCAAACCAAGCTGTCCCAAAGAGGCCTCAAACAGGCAAGACGTAGACAAGGAAGCAAGCAGCAATGTCCAGTAACTAATTTTTCTTTGAAACAACTTCTTCAGTCCTCTCTTCTTTGAATAATCAGGTAACGCGAGGAGCTCACAGAATATCGTAGCTCAGAAACCTGTCACTTGAATATTTCTGATGCCTCAGGAAATGGGCCAGTTAACAGAATTCAGCAAGTCAGTGCTTGTTGGAAGAGATTTAGGGGAGCTAAGTCGGCCTGAGGTTTGGTAAAATGTGCATTTCAAATCATAGCACCTTCAAGTTTATCCTAAGCAGGGCGTTACTCTTCTAAAAATGGGCACATGTGATAGCATTTTTTTCGCTGGGGAGGTTCCCACCTCACCAGATTCGTGTTGCCTGGCTTTCCACGGCCAATCCCTGCAGAACTTGTTCAACTTCCTCAAAGAAGAATCCGACTCTGCTTATCTCGGGGCCTTTGCTTATAATTGTCTGTACCTTAAGCCCCATTTTCTATGTCTTTCCTTTGTCACGTTATTTCCAAATCACTGAACTGGCATTTCAGTCTCAGTTTAGACTTTCCGGAGACCCACGTCACTCACAGACTGAACCTGTCTGTCAGGAAGTCACAGAAACACTCTTCATTGTTCTTCATCATTTAACAAAGTTTACAAAGGCACACGTATTTTTATAAGTATTTCACCTGTGTACTTTCTACTAGACGGAGAGATGGGGGCTCTGTCTTCTTTACCAAGTAGCGTGTCCCCAGCATGGCTCTGGTACTGGTACCTGACATGGTTCCTTACCACTCATTTGTTGGATGAAAGAAATACAAGCAATGATTACTTACCAGTTGCTAATAGCTAGGACTAAGGCTGCGGAAAATGTGGGATTCAACTTTAGATCAACCTGGACAGGAACCCCTTGACAGACGTTTGAGGAAGGGAATGAGGTGGACAGGGGTCCAGGAAATGCTGAGAGAACAAGAGGCTCTGAAGAGCTAGGACTTTACTGGCCAAGAGCTGTGTGGGGAAACAGAAATGATGGGGACTGGACCGTAGGTGGGTTGAAGCAACAGCCACCACTCAATATTGGGACCTAAAGGACACTCTTACTTTGACTATTCTCCATGTTTTTCTCGTTTCTAAGTCCTTTCTGCCTCCTTATACCTCCTCTGGGTCCTTGGAGGTTGGCCCTAGTTCCCAATTGGATCCAAATGAATAGAGGCAGAGAGAGAGAGAGGCCAGGATCCCTTCCCATATCTCCCCATGGTGTGCAGGCTGTTGGTATCTCACTTCAATTACTCTCTCCAGTGATGCTTCATGATCTGCCCTACTTTCTCTGCCCCATGACCTCCAAAACTGACTGCAAGGTAAAAGAGAAAGCTTGATAGGAAGACAGAGTCTTACTCAGCCTAGGTCCGGTTTCAGTGTTATTGGCTAGTTACATTTTTCTCCCTAGACATATTGAACATGTGCCCTCGGATCTATAAAATGTCCAATTATGAAGATATTCAGGAACCAACTCAGTGCGCAAGCACTTAAAAGATAGAAGACAATATATGTTTTTAAACTTATAAAACACAATTTCGCCCAATATTCTCAGTTCTCCAACCAAATACTCAGAGTAGAAAAATAGTGAGGTTGAATTTTCTAAGTTAGGAAATTGAACAATGACCATTTACAGCAAATCAGAGTCTATCTCTCACTTTCCAAGTACCCGAAGAGACTATACAGAGGTATCACTTCAGAATCTGCCACAGAACGGGCTTCAGTTAAAAGGATCTTTCTCTCAAGAAAGTCCCCGCCCCTACCTCAGTCATGGGATGATGGGAAAGAAGCCACAGGATATAGTCTTCCATTAAACTTAATGGGCCTGGGCCGAGAAGCCACTCGGTACTTGGTGACTGGGGAACAGAAACCTGTTGGAGATTCAAAGTGGAATGAAAACCAGCTTGTACTTGCTGTGGCAAGTACAAGTGCTGGGATCCTGTTAAAGATCAACCCCATGCTACACAACCTGTGCTTTTCTATGAATAGACTTCTGTAGGTTTAGAGACTCTGCTGTGGTTTCTTCTGTGTTCCTCTAAGCAAATCCTCCCATAGTCACCTTCCATAATCCTGAGGCTTCCAAGGGCAGCTGAAGTGGCTGTCTGCTCTTTCTTATCACTTCTGACTCTGTAGTGGAGATGAAGAAAGATAAATATAAATATATCCAGGCTGTCCCTGAAGCACCCCTCTGGACATTTGCTTCCCTGCCTGTTCAGGAGCTGTTTAGCTGCGGGAAAGCTGGGCTTTTCACAGCCAGCCTTGGAGGATGCGTCACATGTCCTGTTTATAGGGCTAGTTTATAAAGATATTGACTGATTCACAGTAGAAAGTCACTTAAATAATAATTCCAAAGATTGTTGTGTTGATGTCCAAGGTAGCTTGACCCACTTCCAGGAACATTTACATTCAATTATATTTTCAACCTACAATGCTACTAGTCATAGCTTGACTTTGGTCATAAGTTTGTTGTACAAATTGAGACCATTCCCTTCATTCCTCTACATTTCTGCCTGGGGGTGAGAATTTTGGGCTCAGAATTTCTGCACTGCTCAACTGCAGGGGGCAGTGCTCAGTATGGGTTTTATATGGGATTTCAGGGTGGCTCCATTTCCACAAACCATGATAGGAACAGTGTATCACTGACACCTGGAAAACCCAGGTTTGGCTTTTAACCCAATAATGCCTGCTGATGGCCCCTATGTGTTCAATGACCACAATGCAGGTAGCAGAAAAAAGACCCAGTGCAGAGATGGTGAGGGAGAAATTGGAGATGAGAAGCATGTCGTTCACCTGTTGATTGACTGCCATAATGTGCAGGTGTTAAAATGTACTAAATGCCAGAAAATTGTGAATGGTTAGTAATACATACATGGAACATATATACATATACATGCATATACAAACACACACATATATGTTATATGAATGGACTTTGTTGTAACTATTACACTGTATAGGAGTCTAAATGAGGACAAGAGAGAGGAGGAGGAGGAGGAGGAGGAAGAGAGAGAGAGAGAGAGAGAGAGAGAGAAGAGAAAGAGAGCATGTATCCATAGGTTGCAGATTTAGAAAAGTGTCTTAAAACAAGGTGCCACTGAGTGTCACATTCTGGTTCTTAGGCCAGGCCTGGGTTTTCTAGCTTTTGCATTTGTAGCTAGCTCTTTTGTAGCTAGCTCTTTTGGCTTGATGTAATACGCTACAATTGTACTTTCAGCGTGCCTATTATTTGATTAACATCACTGTCAGTGGACTGTAAGCTCCTGCAAGGTAGAGTCTCTCTCATTTCCTCATTATAGAATCTTGAACACTAATGTTTAGAAGTCAGTAAAAATAGTTAATGAATGAAGAGATAAGCTGAGTTATGGGAGAACAGGGGATTGAGGAAACGGAAGGCCTCCTAGATGGTGGCACAGTCTAAAACACTGCCAAGAGTAAGTGGCTCAGGTTAACCCTCAGATCCTTTGCGGTAAGAGTGGCACAGTGTACCCCATCACCATCTGTGAGCACTGAAGAAGTTCTCACAGCTGTGTGGAGAGTCTGTGGCCTTTCTTGAAAACCTTCAGAGGAGAATGGATCACATCTGATTTGCATAAACTCTTCTTGTACCTAGTAGGTGCTCATTAAATATTTGAGACCCAAATGGGCATACGGATGGGTTAACTGATGTTTTCTGTCCTACAACCTTTTGGAATAACAAGCTATCATTGCCTATCCCCTACCCCCTCCTGCTTCTCACTTAAGCCATGTCTTTATGCTGTGAGAAAAATGGCGCAATATGGGGAAGAGAAAGCAGGGCATCTGGTTCACCAGATATGCATATGGCCACAGCATATGGCAAACCCAGGGCATTTGACCATCGTGTTCATTAGGAAGAGCCGGCAAGCCGGGTGCATCACGCTTGTTCATGGTGTCTGAGTCACTCTCCCGCAGCATGCTACCCAGCACTAATCCTCAGGACACTTGCCTTTCAGAGCAAGTCTTTTCTCCTCTGTTTTCACCTTCTGTTTCTCAGAAACTCCCTCCGCTTTTGTGTCTACTTTCAATGGGCCTGTTGTCTTCAAACTCGCGGAATGCTTTCGCTTCTGCAGATCCTAAGACCTGAGGGCTGTCTACAAACTCGAAGCAAAGGACGCGGCAGCTCTTTCTGGTCTCCTCAGGTGGATGGAAAGAAAACACGCGTTTTATTTACATACAGTTGAACATAGACTAGACTTTTCACAGACAAAACCAACCAACCAAAAACAAAAACAATAAAACCTAACCCACCCAGAAGCCCCTCGTTTTCACTTAGGGACACCCCAACTTAAATAATTCCAGGGAGCACCAAACCCCACTCCAACTCTGGCAAATAGAACAGGAAATATAGCAACTCCAACCGCTCAGACTGAATGAATCTTCAAATACAAGAAAATTTGCTCGCATTTTGTCCTTTTGATATGCCTCTCCTAAGCCCCGTGTCCTGGCATCAGCTTTCCCAAGTCCATTGAGTGTTTGTGTGTGCTCTTTCCTCAAACTTCTTCCCACTTCACTAAGAGAATCCCGAGTTTCAGTTCTCCTAGGCAATGGCTGTGCCATTCATTTTGGTTCATTTGCATATTCGATTTTTGTTCCCTTGTTCCTCTGGTTGTTCCTCTCTTGTTTCATTTGAGAGAGAGAGAGAGAGAGAGAGAGAGAGAGAGAGAGAGAGAGAGAGAGAAGAGATCAAAACTCATATTAACCTTGATAGCATCCCCTTGGCCTTTCACTTATTACTATCCTTTGTTTATCATCTTTCAGCAACTTTTCAATCCAGATGACAATACTTTCATACAAATCAATTAGAGCCAGTTTCACCAGATAGGCTTATTGGAACTCTAACACTCCCCCTGCCTTCCAGCTGCACCGTCCTTTCTAGTTCCTTGATTGCTAGATACACATCATTCCTTTCATCTGCCAGTAACTATCAAAAACCAGTAACAATTTCGTCCGGAAGGATTTATTCTCCACACACGTCCTTCTACTCTTTCTTCTTAAGCATTGCTGATGATTTGATTGAACCAAAAATAGTTGCAGATTTCTCTCATTTAATACCCACTCCATTATGGCAAGGTAGGAAAAATGCAGACTCCTTTTTTTCCCCCTCTTTTAAATAGTTTTATAGACAAAGTGAAAGATTTTTCATTCTTGCTTCAAATTCATTGTGAAAACAGAAGGCAGTTTTCCCAGATGGAAATCTGTCATATCATTATGGAAATGTCAGATTTCTACCCGGGGCATATTGACAAAAAGCCATGGTTTTTGCCCAGGGGGTGGAATTTCACAAATTTTCCCAAGAAGAGCTGCACTCCCTGGTAGAAGACAGAGGCAACTTCCTTTCCTATTGGGGCTTGCAGGACCAGGACAGAGGCTAAACCAATGTTTCGGCAAATCCCTAGAATAGGAAAGAAGACCAATATTCCTTTTACTGGCTGCAGGGATTTGGTTTTTATTTTGTGTGGGTCCAGGTTGTACTGGGGTAGTGCTAGGGTTACCTTCAATGGTACCATATCAGAAAGGGAGGGTACCTGATTCTCCCACATAGCTATCATTCTGTTAGTTAATTGATGTGCCCTCCTTAAGGTGTTCCTCAATTTTGGTAATTGTATTTTTATCCCCTGGGATGCAACATTTGGAAGCTTTGTTAGCAGAGTACCCCTGTGTGCATGGGAAATATTTGCAAATCATGTCCATGTTAATGAATTATAGGACATTTCAAGGGAAATAAAGCGACCCCAAACACTTTCATCCACTTATAGTCACGAGAATCTCACGCTTTAAATAGATGAAAGAGAGTTTGAAAGGCCCAAGTCAGGGAAGAAATAGCCCTGAGATATAAGTTACTCTATTCTGTTACATAAAGTCTTGCTGGCCTGTGTAACAGCCTACAGACTAACAAAATACAAATGGATCTAAATATTTCTCTTAAATAAAGGTTTGATATTCTCAACCAAAGCCTCCTCCAAAGATTACATTAGTACAGGCTCACAGATTTACTAATATAAATATTTTTGAAGCACAAATACCTGCATTTAAAAAAATACCAATAACTGCAAACTTCAAAGGTCTGAACTTCAAAAGGTTTCTTGCATTCTGCTTGATGGGACAGCATCTTATGCACACATGCTTTTCCCCCTGCTAAATGCCTTCATAATGAGCTTGGGTTCAGATTTTGTGAATCGGAGCCAAGTAACTCTATTTTATTATATTTGCTGGGAAATGAACTAGCTCGGGGTAATTAGGAAAGCAATTTTATTAGCTTCTATTTCATAAAGATTGTTTTTTAATCAGAGTCAGAACTTACTAGAAATGATTCTGTGCTCATTGCTTGGGTCTCAGGAAATGAAGGGAGGCCCCGTAGGTCCTAACCCACAGTAAAGGCAACTGGATGAACACAGAAGCTTTGCTCTTAATCTCCTACAGTGCTGTAAAAGGAAACCCACGCTGACGACGCTGTAAATAAAAGGGTCACAGCTAACGAGTACCTGTGTCTAGTTTATTATAGACTAGAGCCTTGATAACTAAAGCACTGAGAACTTTCTTTTAATTGATTTTGGAGCCTTGGATTCAAGTTGTGAACTGGCTCAGCTTGGGGGCCAAGGAGGGGACAGATGAAAGGAGAATTATATTAGATGAATGTATCATCCAGAGACACACGGGAGCAGGAATTGGGCTTGATAGTGTATTTAGATAAAGTAGTGCAGCAGTGAGAAGATAAATACTCTACTATGCAAATGGCACATAGGGGGCAGGTGCTAAGAGGAAAATGGAGATCCTAGCTCGGGCTTCTCCTGACAGCCATGTCTAGAGCCCAGCACACTGTTTGGGGCACCTCATTATAAAGAAAGCATCAATACTATAAATTAGAGAGAACTCAGAAAAGGGCGACCATAAAGATAAAAGGGTTAGAAGAGATGACCTATAAAGAAAGGTTAAAGGAACCTAACATTCAAAGCTTGCTGGGAAAGGAGCTGGAGGGATGGAAGTCTATGCTAAATGTGAGCAAGAATCATTTTAAGGAAAGGATAGGTGTGCTTGCAGTGCTTGAGAATGGCCAATAAGAAGTAATGGCTTGAAACTGAGGAAAGGGGAAAATGCTGGTGAGCGGACATTAGGAAAGATGTCTTCCCAGTAAGGGCAATTAGGCTTTGAAGTGAATTGAACTGCTGGTGTGTGTGTGTGTGTGTGTGTGTGTGTGTGTGTGTGTGTGTGACTGTGTGTGTGACTGTGTGTGTCTGTGTGTGTCTGTGTGCCTGTGTGTATCTGTGTGTGTGTCTCTCTCTCTGTGCACTGCAGATGTAGCAAGTATATAAGGAGCGGTAGACTGAATGGTCTGGGGTCTGCCCTAGACAGGACAGCCTAGCCTTTCTAAGAGGTATTCCTGTGGCTAGGGAAGCAGGAGAACTTGGCTGAAACCTGCCACTATATCTGAAATTTTTTAAGTGAGCATATGGAGGTGAGCATGCAGGTGCTGTCCAAGAAAAAGGTCATCATATTTGAATGGGAAATGTCTTTCCAGAAAGCTGTGCTTTTCTGCTGTTGGTCATTAGTGTTGATGTTCCTCCTTTCCCTTTCTAGCCCTCAAGACATTTGCATAAATCACCACCCAGCACCCTGTATGTCAGAGCTAGAGTGGGAAGGCAGGGTACTTCTGACAGGGAAGCTACCTAGAAATGAATGGTATTAGGTTGCGCCCATCCATTTCTGTTGTGCAAGCAAGGGGAAGTAGAGAGAATGGCTATGTTTTTCATGTTGGATAGGCTGGAGCAGGTGAAACTGTAATCAGGTGTGCTTATGTAATCAACCCCCCCCAAATAATCATCATGTGGAATAATTTCCCCCCAAATCTTTCAGCTTCAACTTATTCTCTACATCTGACTCATAAATCTTAGCCTTGAATGTGAATCAAGAGTCCAAACTGCAGGCTCAGGGGTTTGTTGGATTTATTCAACTTTAGGCTTTATTTATAGACATAAAAGTATATGATTGGTTGTAACATCCAAACAAAAGAAAAGAGATTGTAAATGTCTATTAATGTTTCCCAAAAGGGAAAGGGCACATTCTCTCTCTCTCTCTCTCTCTCTCTCTCTCTCTCTCTAATATTAGGATATCATAAACTTATAGTCACTTGTGATGTTCTTGAGCACTTTACATCACTTAGAACAGAGACGCAGACCCCTCCTCTGATCAGAACACACTGTATGACTTGAGCAGGTGAAAGAGAAGCTTTAGTGGTTTGCAGTTTAGAAACCTGTGAAGTTTTGAATTCATGTGATTAAACTCTGTTGTCTGGGGGAGAACGATACATTTCAAATCACGGGCATTGTGTTATATGCATATAATAAATGAAGTCTTAATCTTCCAGACATGTTCTTCTTACTACCATAAAGGAACATTATTTGGACTAGCAGATGAATGGAGAAGTTTTGTGATAAAGTATAATTGCATTTATCAATAGAGCTGTTTAAAAAACTCACTAATTGTATCCAGGAAAGCAAGATCCTTTGTAAGAAGGGTCACTTGTTCATCATATTAGATTTTTATAATACTTTATTACATTTACTTATGCATGTTATGGGCACACACTGTGCATGCAGTAGTCAGTGGACAAGCGGGAACAGTAAGTTCTTGCTTTGACTCTGCAGGTCCCTGGGATGGAACTCAGATTGTCAGGTTTGCTAGCACATGCCTTCACTGGCTGAGTCATCTTCCTGGCCTCTGGTGTTTGGCTTTTAGGTAATTGCTCCTTTGGGATAAGAAGTTATAACACACAAAGCTGTGAGAGAACAAGGGGTCACCAGCTGCTGCCTCTCCCAGCACAGCCCTTCAGATCCGCAAGAAAAAGGCCATAAAGTCTCTCTCTACTTGCATGTCCTCCACAAAGCCTGCCCTTGCACGTCCTCCATAAGCTTGGCTCAGAGTTCACATTGCTCATCCTGAAGTGGTCCCACTTCTCACCTCTCCTGCTCCACCAGACCAGTCTACAGCCTTTTGGATTTCCAATGCAGAGTCACACTGTTACCAGATTCCTACCAGAAAAAGGGGGCTTCTGTTCGAGAGCTTTATGTTTCCTTATAGCTGTACTCTCTGGAGACATCGTGTAACATTTCCTCTGAGTGGTGGAGTTTGGGGCAGGGTGGAGGAACCAGGATCTTGGCCTTCCTAATCTGATTGGTAAAACTGTTTACTTGTTTGAAGGTCAGGTGCACAGTGGGTTAGGGGCAGTCTGCTTCTTCTCCCTTTGGCCTCAGAGCCATCATTCTGCTCTGGTTGGCAGAGTTCTTTGGCTTTGTTGTCCAGGGCTGGAGAGTCCTTGCTCTACTGTTAGGGATCGACAGGTAGACCATCAATGCTGGCTGTTCTTTATTACCCTTGGCTGCTTCTTGCAAAGTTTGGTTCTAGGTCTTTGCTTTGCTGATTCCTTACAAAGGCCTTTCTGTATGCACCTCTGCCCCACCCCACACCCCCTCCCCATTTCTAGTCCTTTCTCTATTCTTTATGCCTTAGACCTCAGCTAAACCACTGCCTGTGTGTGAGTTCTATACAATCAACCTCCCCTGTCTCTGAGAAGGCATGTGGTATGGGGTAACACTGCTGAAACCTCAGTATAGACGCCAATCAGCCTCTTTGTCAGAGTATGGACATGTCCCACGCCTCGACCATCCTGCTTAGCTATTAGCATCTGAAAACTTAATCATATGCTCTAAGAAAAGGCTTTGATAAAGAATTTTACTCCTGCGTGTTCATTTAAGATTTAGACTTGACATATTAACGCCAAATTTAAAATTGTGTCCTCCTTATTGCAATCCTCTGTAGTTACTAGGTTCTAATAAATATTATGTCCTCCCATCATGCAATTAAAATTTTCCACCTCATTTCACAGTGCAAAACATTCACATGTTGTCAATCATTTTGAAACATGATTTTTTGACATCATATAATTTCATTTCATTTTGCAGACAGACATCGCACCAGGAAATTATTTAAGAAAGAATCCTATAATATCTTTATTTTTCCACCAAATTTCACCGTCAAATGCAGTCATTTGCGTACATTTCAGTAATCTCAACAATAAACTTGCAAGGAGAGGGAATGGTAGTCCTCAGGTACCGATGGGTTTGGCAATCATATGGGCTGAGACTCAGTTGCCAGGACCAGTGAGAAAACATGCTTTAGCCATGGGAAGTTTGCAAGCCTTGCTGCAGAAAGCTAAAAGGTTGTTGCTTCAGACAGCGACCACCTGGGAAGCTGGGAGAAAAACATGCATGGGCTTTTGAACTCTCCTCTGTTTAATAGCTAGCAAACACTAATGATTTGCCAAACATCCTGATTCAAAATGGTGGGAGTGGAAAGCAAGGCTGCCTGCTGCTTGTCAGGTAGACCACCTGTTCTTTATACCAAAGTTCCCCTGACCTGTGCCCAGTGGAAAGCTGTTATCCTTTAAAGCGCGGCTAGATGAGCATGTACATCTTGTTGAGTTCCCTAGCTAACATTCTGCTCTGCTGTCAGCCAGGAGCTCCTTCCTGAAAACTCCATGTTGCCTTTTTAATGAAGGAAGATCCTTGGGGAATGATCTTGTGCTCAGCCTTTGGAGGGGCTGGCTGGTGTGGGAGAGCTCCTCTCATCTGAGCAGGAAAGGAGAGCTAGTGGAAGTGTGGTACTGCTCTCTGCAGAACACTTCCTAGAAGGGTCAATCAGATTATCCGGGTCCCTTTATGGTGTTTGTGAGAAGAAAATGACAAAACTAGGCACTGAGGAATCTGACTAGAGGAGACGTGTTGCGATGGTCCAGTCTGGTAAGATAAGAGACAAGATGTGTTGGGTTTTTAGAACAGAACACATTTTGTGGTGCTAACTTGGGATCATTTGTCAGCCCAGGGAAGTTAATTTGGTTAGTATTCAGCCAGTATCGTGCAGACCTTATAATGGTCTGAGTCATGGTTTCTAGCTAATCACTTAGTAGCAAGAACAAAGACCCATTTACCATCCCCTAGGCTTCCTCTTGCCTCACACTGTAGACTTGGTTAAGCTATTCTATATTTAATGTACATACAGTAATGTTAAGTATCAATACATACATCAAAGTTAAAGTGTTGGTAGCATAGGAAAGAATTTTTAAAAGTTGGTTACATTTGATTATTTTATTAGTTACATTCATGATTTTGTTAATGGTTAATTGGTGAAAGTGTATGGAATGTGTTAGAGTTTCACAGGGCATTCTTAAAACTGTGCCTCTTAAGGGACACAGTGACTCAATGACTTGTCTCTGTTTGACACTGTGAAACTCAAATCACGTGACTGGAGCGGCAGAGCTCAGAAACAAATCTTCTGCATCCTAAATGGTTGTTCGATGATTGCTGACAATTAAATCCATACCATATTCATTTATGGATATTCATACATGGTTATCCATTAATTATACCCATGTGTGTCAGAATTCCCATCTGCATTCTGATGGCCTGACTTGAAAAATCAGAAGATCCTTCATGATTAAAGCGCAGGGCACTGCTCCCCCCACCTCCCTTCTATTTCAAGGCCCATGTAATGCTCTTTAAAACCCAATCCAGAGGGTTGTCTGCAGGGGTCAGGGGATGCTAAACTTTGTTCTCTAAAGCCAATTGTGCTACAATGAAGATAGTAATTAGCATTCATCATCCTGGGTGATTTTTATCTCCCTCTCCGGGGTTACACAGAGCTTATCACAATGATACCTATGCACACTGACAAGCTTGCTAACTTCTCATGAAATGATGTGGGAGGCAAAAAGCCTATTCCTCTGAAATGTGCAGTGCCTAGCCAGCTCACAGACAACTCAACCATGGACAACTTGTCAGTGTCTCAGAGATTTCATCCTCTGAACTCCCGCATTGGCTATAGGTGCCTAACACTGATGCAAGCGAGTGTGTATATGGTAGCAAGTAATCCTTTAAATTGCAAGATCCACAGAAAAGTCAGAACTGTTGTGAGTCTACTTATTAATTGCTCTGGCAGGGATTACTTGGTATTAAGTAGAGAAGCTGCTCAAGTCAGATTTAAAGAAAGTATCATTAAAAGGACTTTTCATGCAACCCACTTGTACTAACAGGAACGAGGAAATGAACAACGGAGAGATCCTCAGCTCCTTTTTCTGTTACTTTCTCTCTTTCATTTTTCAAAAGTCCATTTTCTTTGCTTAGGTCTTACCCATTCTAGTGGCCTTAAAATGGCAGCCTAAGCCCACACATTGTATAAGTTTTCAGTTCCTATTCCTTACAAAGTAATAGCATTTCTTATTTATCTTTTCAGATTCCTGAGAGAACACTTAAGCAGTTTAAGCAATGATGACCAGAGAAGGTGGATAGAGATGGAGGACATGCATATAGGTAGGGTTTTTATTTATTTATTTATTTATTTATTTTGGTTTTTCGAGACAGGGTTTCTCTGTGTAGCCCTGGCTGTCCTGGAACTCACTCTGTAGACCTCGAACTCAGAAATTCACCTGCCTCTGCCTCCCAAGTGCTGGGATTAAAGGCGTGCGTCACCACGTTTTATATACTGGAGAGGTCTCATTAGAAATGAAACAAGAAAAGACAGGTTTGTACCTTTACAACCAAGTCTAGTAAGGATTGGATGTGTATAGTGGCCTGTAAAGTTTTTGATCACTTGAGAGTAGAAAAAAAAAAAAAAAAAAAAAAAAAAAAAACCCACAAACTCCATCATGGTGCAGCTGCTCTCAGGGTAAACCAGGGAGAAGAAAGACCTAGTCTTGGACTTGATGTCAGCTCTCAATTCTCTCCTTACTGAAGCTGCAAAGCAGTGCCCAACTTGATGGAACTGGAGGAAAGCAGAAGTTGACTTCAGCCAGATCTTCTTTGTCCACTCCTACAAACCTGGGTCACACCGAAAGGCCATCTTGTTCAACCTCACCCCTGACCTGTTAATATATATGCTCAGCTATCACCAGCTTTGGGCAGGTGTGTGCAACTGACTCCAGTGGTCTTTCTGAGCACTAGGAGTCTCAGTTCTTTTTCTCTCAGGAAAGTAACTGCCTTCCTAGGAGTCTTGAGTAGGTTTCTGTGATTTACTAAGGAAAGATTAAATTAGACTTAAGGTTGGAAAAGATTAAAGGCCAAGTTCTCTGGGTCATGATGTTGTCCTACCTAACTCTCAGTTCACTAGACTTCAGTTGGAGCAAGGTAGCCAATTCATTCTTGTGGACCAAAAGTATCTACATTTCAACAGGCCAAGGTATCAAGTGTCTTCCTTTCATTTCTTGAATCTAAGCAAAAGTGTTATGACGATTCCAGGTTGACCAGTGTGGCTTATTGAGTCAGAAATAGGATATCACTTCTCATACCTCATTTGCATATTTTCTGTTCTTAAATGGTTTTTGCTCCTAAAAATTGGGGTTGTTTCCTCTTCTAAGTTGCTTTACCCATCAGTCAGAGACAGGCTTCCTGAGAGGTCCATGAAGCTGTGCTTTCATCCTACCAAGAGAAGTGCACTCACAAGGAGTACCATTGCGTTCTCCCCGTGTTTTAAAGACTACATTGGTATTTGTCTCCACACTGTTAGTCTTTTGTATTCTAAGGGACTTAACCTTGGGGTGATGCTGCTGAAAGATGGCCATTGTACATACCATCTAACTGCTCCACAGTAAAATACAAAAATACAGTGAACCCCAACCTGACTGTAACCACACAGCAGCATGAAGAGGCACTTGCTTTTGAAAGAGCTACTGGTTTATTTGTTTTAAAGATTGTTTCACATGGGCAAAAAGAAGAACAGCCCTGAGCCTTTCAGGACCATGTAAAGATCAAAAATAGCAGCATCCACTGAATATCTATTAGAGTAAATGCTCAACATGACTCACACAGATCAACTAGATTTCTCTTGATTGCGACTCTTAGTTTAGTTTTGTGTTTGAGGTGCCACTTTTATTATCTCACCTTAGATGAAGAAGTTTAGGTTCAGAGAGGTTAAGTAACTAACCACTGAGATTCACAGAACATCCCAGAATTTGGCTAGAACCTGACCCTTGCATGCATAACCATTATATTATATACAATGCCTTGAAAGGTAGAAAGAGCTGTTCTGGATATGGGGAGAACAACTTCACACTAGAATTTCCCTCCATGCAGCTAACGCTCAAGAAACTGCCTCTGTTGGAGAGTGGAGAAACAGAGTCTGGTCCACCCACAGCAGGGGAAAACCAGGGTAGGACAGTCATGAGGAGGGTTTCAGAGGAGAAATTTGGGCAAAGTCAAATAGGACAATTAGAAAATGAGACAGGAGCAATTCTGGGTTAGAATTTTGAAGATGGGTGGGTGGCCCCATTCCTCAATGGGGGTCATGCCTAATCTCTGGATATAGTCTCAACAGTTTCTCCCTCTCCTTTGTAGGGTATTTCAGGTAATGTCATCCCTGTGGGGTCCTGGGAGGCTCTTGCTTTCCTGGCATCTGGAACTTCCTGGTTGCTATCCCCACCCAGTTCCTCATCTCCCATTGTGACACACCACTGTTAAATTTCCTGGTCCTCTGTACATCTCCTCTATCTCCTCCTATACCTGATTCTTCCCCTCTTTCCCCCCTCCCCCTCCTCGCTTCCTCCCAAGTCCCTCCCACCCTCTACTTCCCTTATTATTTTGTTCCCCCTTCTAAGTAGGACTGGAGCATCCACTCTTTGGTCTTCCTTCCTCTTGAGCTTCATGTGGTTCATGAGTTGTATCCTGGGTAAAGGAAATACAGGGACAAAGAGTGGAGCAGAGAGTGAAGGACAGGCCATCCAGAGACTGCCCCACTTGGGGATCCATCCCACATGCAGTCACCAAACCCAGGTACTATTGCTGATGCGAAGTGCTTGCTGAAAGGAGCCTGACACAGCTGTCTCCTGAGAGGTTCTGCCAGATCCTGACCAATACAGATGAGGATGCTCACAGCCAACATTTGGGCTGAGCACAAGGACCCCAGTGCAGGAGTTCGAGGAAGGACTGAAGGAGCTGAAGGAGCCTTATCTGGCATCACTGGGAGGGGAGTCCCTTGGTCCTGTGAAGGCTTGATACCCCAGTGTAGAGGGTGGTGAGGTAGGAATGGGTGGGTGGGTGGGGGAGCACCCTCATAGAAGCAGGGTAAGAGAGGATGGGATAGGGGTTTACAGAGGGGAAACTAGGAAAGGGGATAACATTTGAAATGTAAATAACTAAAATATCCAATTAAAAAAAGGAACAAACAGGACAAGAGGACCTTACCTGAGATTCTCCACAAATTCCACTGCAGCTCCATGGATGGGGTGACAGGCTCAATTTTATTTTGACATTACACATTTTTAAACAAAATATAATGTACTTTTAAATGTTAAAAAATAAGAAAGCGATGAGACAGCAAGGGAACAAAGCACAAGCCCCATCAGGGAACGGACAGGGCTGACCTTCCAGACAGAGCAGAGGGCCAGTACCCGAAGGCTCCCTTCCCTTCTACTGTGCCTCCAAAATCTGTCCAAGCTTGGTCTGCGGCTCCTAATCCCTGTGACCTCAGACCCCACCCTGCATCTCCTAATCCCTGTGGCCTCAGACACCACCTGTCTCTTCTTTAGTTGCTTGCCCTTTCCTTTTGGAAGGAGCTCTGTATGATTAGCATTTGTTTGTTTCTTTATTATTTTGATCATGTTTTGAAAGGCTTATTTCATGCATTATTAGGAGTGCTGAGTGGATGCCTGGCTGTTGGGTATCCAGCAGGACAGTAGCATGGAAGTAAAGCATGCTTGCTTCTCTGTTGACAATGTCCCCTGCTCACCCTTGTGCCTTACTGCATCCACTGCAGATGGTTTATGGCTTGGTGCTAACTCCATGTGTCCACTCTTGGCCTCATCTCCACATCCCCGCCCCACACCCCATCCCTACACCTATACTTCTAATTCTGCCTAGTATTTCTCACCTTTATTTTCAAGTTTCTTTTTATATTTTTGTTTGTCTTTTCCAAAACTCTTAAAGTCATTTTTAGGGTATAAAGTTGTATGAAAAAATGAAGATAGCGATTTAGAGTAGACAAGATAATGGCTAGAAATGACCAGGAGACAGGAAGAACATTTATTTACAGTCAAGAAAGCAGACCCCAGGGGATGCAACCCTCCTGCTCTGGCTCTAGAACACAGTTTCCCAAGACACAGAACAAATGCCACCAATGCCACCAGAGAAGCATTCGGGCTTAATGTGTAATGTGCTTCTTAATGGGAAAAAGACTTCAAACTTCCGCACTTTGATAACATTTTCCATATAAATACTATGTGAGGATGCTTTTTCTTTTTATCTAACAAACATTTCCATAGTGCCTATTCTACACCAGAGACTGTTCTAAGTAGTTTTTAAAAAGATTTGTTTATTGTATATATTTGAGTGCACTGTCGCTATCTTCAGACACACCAGAAGAGGGAACTGAATCCCATTACAGATGGTTTTGAGCCACCATGTAGTTGCTGGGAATTGAACTCAGAACTTCTGGAAGAGCAGTCAGTGCTCCTAACTGCTGAGCCATCTCTCCAGCCCTCTAAGTGCTTTTAAAACAAATATTATCACTCAACTTTGCAATTAAAGAAAGAGGGAAGAGGGCATTGGGTACCTTGCTGCAGGTAGAAGCTGTCACTGAGAGCGGCAGCTTATGCCTGGGTTGGCAGATCTGCACCACCACTGCCTCCCCCACCTCAGCTAACTCATACCCTTTGCCCCCCAGCCATCAGCCAGGATAACAAGTCTGAACTTGAGGCTATTTCTGTGAGTATTGGTTGTGGCCTCATTAAGAATCCGCCAACAGTTCTCCATATCCTTATGGAGACAAAATGATGACAAAAACATATGGGGGAGAGAAACAATTGCTTCTACTTCAGAGAAAGAAGGGCTTCCTGTTTGATTTGTCTTAATACATTGATTAACTACTATGTGTATGTATATAAATAATACTTACATGTATAAACATACATATCACTATGTGTGTGCTTATACATATATATTCAAATGCTACATGAATATATTTTGCCTAATCCACAGAGAACATCACCAATATTTCTTCTTTATTCTTTTGTATGCCAGCAGCTTTCTTCATGCATTTTCATTTTCCACATTTTTCAGAGTGATTGGATTAGGTCGCATACACTTCTCCTGAAATATTAAGTACATACAATCACATCCACACACTGGGCCTGTAGTTATGATCTATCATTTCAGAAACCCGCATGGTAACAAAGAACACAACAGGCCTGAGTGCAGTGAAGTATTAGGTCTAAAGAACCTCCTGCCATTCATCTCCTGCTAATGTGAGGACTAACAAGACCCTGGAGTTCCTGTCCCATTGGCAGGTTTTTTTGTACTGAAGCTCTGAAACTATACACCCACATGTCACAGACATATGCATATACACAGTCAAAACACATACACATACACACACACACACACACACACACACACATGTACTACATTGCCCTTCTTATGCTGGCCTAAAATATGTTTATAAAGACCAATCAATCCATTTAATCAAGAGTTACTGTCAAGCAGGCAGAGGGGACCTACCTAATGCACCATTCCTGGAGTTTTTTCAGGTGAGAAGACACCAGCCCAGGCATGCCTCTAATTTGTTGAGATTTGTCCTCATGTCTAATTTTGGAAAAATATGCTATATGCAGAATGGAATAGTTGAGCCAGACAGATATCATTGTAAGCCCCTAATTGACTCTGTCCAACAACTTTCTACACACTGCTTTCCCTGAGGAGCCTGGGTTAAAGTTGCATGTCGAGGCTTTGTCTGGTTCTTTTCGTCCTTTGCAGGTTTTTCTGCATGTTTTAGAAAACCATATTCCTGCTTTACAAACAAGTCATGTTTATTACAGCATAATTTCCTGGATGGTAGATCTCACTCTGCCTACATCCTAGACACCTCCTTGGCTCCATCAGGCTATTTCATTCTACTTTTTGCCATTTCATTTTGGCATGCTCACACCCATGAACACGCATTGGGCTTTTATCATCACCTTCCTTTAAAGACCAGTGTTAGAACTTCCCAGTCCTTGTCCTTTGCCTTAAAACAGTTCACAATTGGTCTAAAGTTGAATCTATAAGTAGAAAAAAATCACTCCAATATTTTCACATAAATTTCATAGAAAAATACATTTAAGTCAACTAACTGAATTTGTTCCACATGGAGAAAGGTTGTGTCCCGTGAAGACATGGCATCAGTAACCATGTAGTCCTGTCCATAGCTATTTATGTCATCTACAAATTGCAAGCATCCAGAGTTAGCTGGTCATTTTGTCCACACTGCTCACTATATAAGGATTCTCTTACATTTGTACAGATCCCCGTGCTTAACATCATGGACCAAGCATCCTGATTATTTTGTGAAATTTTCCCATTTCAGCTGGATGCTCTGGCTTTGTGCAGACAGACTGCAGTGTGCTTGCCAGTACGTATCCTTCTGCATCTGCTTTATTGATGTAGAACAAAGTTTCATTTGCTTACGGATTTTAATTTTAAAAAGAAAAGGTAACGAATGTTGGATTGCATTCTTCAGAGAAGGAAATAAGCCTCATATGTTTTATAAAAAGCTGGCGACCCCTGATTGTCAAAGTTTACTTCTCTCTTTCCAGGTTCTTCTTTGTATTGTTTTACAATCTAGGTATATCTGTTTAACATGGAATGCAGAAAATGACAGGGCTCAGACAGCTACTGCATCCAGTGACAAAGATTACTGTCATCCTGGCTCATCAGTTAATTCATCATTGGCAATGGTCCATTCCATTTCCTGGTAGCCTAGCAACAGCCAATGATGGGGAGGGCTGTTTGCCATGTGACAATGGTATGTGGTACTTTCCAGAATGCTTTTACATAAAAATAGGATGATAATTTATAAATTTACATTTTTATTTTAATAAATGGGAATATTTGGTTTTAGGAGTTGACATTCACAGGGGAGCCGATTTTATTGTGCAGACCATGACTTTATAGCATTGGACTGGTGGCTGGAAAACAGAAATGGAGTTATCAGTTTCACACATAAGCGGGGCTTAAAGTTCAGAGCCCAAATGCCCTACTTTACCTTAGTGTGAGTTATGCTTCCCCACAGATGAAGCACACAAAAATAGTACATTGAAATGAAGCTATTGTTACAGCAGTCCTTACAACTATTCCTACACACACACACACACACACACACACACACACACACACCATGAGATTTTTTTGAACTCTGATGTCTAACATTTCATAATTGATTGTAATAATAATAATAATAATAATAATAATAAGTAATAAAAGCAAAGAAAGCTAGAAGCCACAACAACCATTGCCCTCACTACTTAAATTCAGTCTCCCACAGATCTCCTAACCTTCCACTGAGGACTCAAGCTTTGGCAAGTTATTTAAAAAACCTGCTCATTTGTTCTTAGTCCTGATTTTAGTGTGTATGAGTGGGCTACAGCCATTGAAGCCATCTTCTGTTGATGAAGCGATAGAAAGTCCCATTTAAATGTCGTAATGGCTTTCTCTTGTTATGACAGCATCATTAAGTAAACAGTATTATTTTAGTGCTATATTTAAGAAAAACATCTCCATATTTTTTTGGAAAAAAAATCTATATTTTGCCTCGTCTACGGAGACAGGAGTGGAAAATAGACAACTCCCTAAAACATGAGTTCCGTTAAATATTAAAGAGAACTCATCAATGATTTTATTAGTCTCTGAGCTCAGTAAAGGCCTCACTGACATCTAAAGCCTAATGATTTTTTTAAAATATATTTAAAGCCTTGTACTGCACCTTTAAATATTGAACAATATTGAAAAATATTGAAGGCCTTTTTCGTATATTAGCTTTCGGCAGGGCTGTTGTATGATTTCCACTCCTCTCATGACATTGTAATGATGTTACCACATACAACTTTATCTTGCATGAAAAGGTGAAGTCATGAGTGATTTCTCCAATTTAAAAGCACTCAACCCTCACACTGCTAGAAATGAATATTTTGCATATATTCATGCAACAATGATTCAATTTAAGATTTCTATTTTCAAACATTGCTTGAAACCTTCAGTATGTTCGCAGTAAAATTGCCAAAATGTGTAATAAGATTTATTATAGATGAGTAGCATTTTATTTAGTATTTCATGTTAACATGCTTTTAGGGTTACCTGCTTTAGCAGGAGAATCCATCTTTCTAATAAGAGATAACGTTTTATTGTATTTTTAAAATCTTCCTGCCCAAACACACACACATATATTATAGCACAAGATGATTTTTTTTCTTTCTGGCAATGCAAAGCCAAACATTGCTCACGTCGACACTCAGTGCTCTAACGCCAAGCTGTTCTGGCTAAAGAGAAGGGAGAAAACCTTCTCTGCCTGCCCTGAAGAGCATCTATGGCCCTCTTACTTGCACATCCGTAAAATGGGTAAAGAATTTTGCTCTGGATGATCCACTTTCCAGGAGCTTGTCCCATACCTGTGTCTCTGGTGAGAATGCTTGATGCCATAGAGAATAAACATTTTTCAAAGCCTCTAAGTTTCCACATCAAATCGTCACATAAAAAGGGCAGGTTGGCAGAAGACTTAGCTGTGAGGCCACATTCCAGGGAGAGGGCTGTCCAGATTGACAGGAATGAGTCTAAAAGCCATTGTGTACTCTCAGAGGAGAGGTGAGGAGTTGTGAAACTATGTCACAGCCACGGCTAGGACAGTGGAGCCCAGCTGTGAACTTGTTCTGTTCCTGTGGCCATGGCTCATCTTAGGCTCTAGTCTTGTTTCCAAATCCAAGTTTCCAGTCACTTCAGCAATGAACAAGGGGGCCTTCCACAGCCTGGCTTAGTGGGCTTTACAGCAGCAGCCTCCCCCTCAAGAATTTCCACACACATGCACCAGCATGCTAATGTACAAAGCAGAGCTGTATGCATGGCTCTATGCAGGATTCTATGCATGTGAGTGAGTTTCTACCAATTGACTGGGCACAGTAAGAACTTACTGACTGATTTCTATTTACACGACACCTAGAGTTGCTGGCAGTTAACCATATGCACAGTCATTCATAGGCAACACAGTGATATGGACTTAATTTTTTCTTTGATTATCTATAATTTCACCTAAAAAAAAAAAAAAGTTACTGCAAACTGAAGAAGTATCGTGGCAGTTAGTGACTTGTCCTGCATTTCTAGGAGGATGATAATAGTACTTTTATTAGGCCCCTGGGTGGTCCAAATTTTCCTAATTGCATGGAAATCAGAGGCAGCCCTTAGACTGTGGTATCTTACCTGTGAGAAGTAAACACTCCCCTGCTGTCAGTAATGTCCTGTAAATCATGTTAAAGAGAGGCATAATTAACATGTTTGATCAAATCAAGCTAAAGCTACAAGGTACTTGAATGAGTAAAGCCACATTTCCTAGTCAACTGTAAATAGGTTCTCGTGGAAATGACAATATATGGGGTATCTCCCCACCCCTCTCTCACCTTCTACCCTTTGGACACCCATACAAGGTGAGAAGAGCTTTGGTTAAAAAGCCCTCTGGGACCATAGCTCTTAGGTACAAAGGGAATGACATATGGTACAGGGAGAAGACAGCCACTGCGGGTCCAAGAAGAAACTTGGTGTTTTCTACACATGAAAGCTTTATCTTTTCTGGGCAGGGACAAATTAGTTCTGCTTGTAGTTCACAAACCATTTAGGAAGAACAGTGTTCTTGGTTAAAAGACAGGTGGCTTGGCACAAACTATTCTCATCTTCATGTTTTTAAAAAATGTACATTGAAAAAATATTCACCAAATTGCCAAAGGCTAATTAGAAATGAAGCTGGTGTGCAGTTGAGTGCCCAAGTGGAATAGTTGAAAGATATTTCAAAGGCATTTAGCCCCTGAAGCAAACCATCCAGAGACAAGCCCTGGAGTCTGTATAGGAAACAATGTTGTTCTTTCTTTCAAGGACAGAAGAAAGAAGAGGGCTTGGAGGGGAAGAGCAGAGGGGAGAAAGGAAGAGAACTCAGAAGCCACCTCCCCAAAACATCAGTGGCAAAAGTCCTTAGTAGTTAGCAGTAAACTTGTGCTCACACTGGAATTTAAGCAGTGTAGTCTGGGATTGGCTCTGCCTCTGAGGAGTTAACAAGAAGCATCATCAGTAACAAAAAGCAAAGACAGTGAGGGAGTCCACTTCTCCCTTCACATTCAGTAAATAATTTTACAGAGGTAAAATAATTGTTTTCAGTTTCTCTTCCGGGTACAGGGAGGAATGTTCTCGGGTGACATAGGGGTTGGAGTAATTCCCGGGTGACATAGGGTGTTGGAGTAACGGTATCTGGCCGGAGGTTCCTCCTACAACCTTTCTGTTCCTTTTGAGGCACAGGTTATGAATTTGCTTCCACAACTCCAAGACCCAGTGTTGCTTTGTAGTCTCTGCCTCTGGTTGAATGAGTCTCTTAGAAGAAGTGATCTTACTCTCTGTTGGTTGGCTGTGTGACTGGAGAAGGATGTTGGGGTTGTACCTGGGACTAGATTATGTTGAGACTACTTAAGCAAATAAAATAAGCAAGAGTCCAGTCATTATATAAATCCCAGAAAAGAACTGTATTTTTATTAGAATCTTGCAAATTATATTCATTTTAACTAATATATACATTGGTATATAGAACAGAGGGACTGTAGGTTGTAGTGTTCTGTAGCCTGTTTCAAGTTTAAGGTTCAAATAGCATTTATTGATATAGATATGTAAGTTTTCTATGTGCAACAAAATGTTCATATTTTTACTTATATAGCTATACTATTTTTAAGAAGTGAATTTTAAAATACAAGGATGAAGAATGCTGTTTTATATTTTGAAAATCTAAATTCTTTATTAGCCACAAATTCTAAATTATGAATAAAGAAATATGGATAGTGTAGATGTGCCTACTGACTCTATTTCATGGGCCTGAATATTCAGAAAAATGTGTTAAAATGTGAGCCTGAGGAGATGGCTAAACCGTTAAAGGGCTTGCCTTGAAGGTAGGTGTGAACATAGGAGTTCCAATCCTGAGTGGATGTGGTTGCCAACCTGTGATTCCAGTTGCAGAAGACTGAGAAGGGCGATCCCTAGAGCCTTCTGGCTAGCAAGACGAATTAATACAGAGGAGCTCTGGGAGAAAGATGGAAGTGGTCGCTTTTCAGTATCAATGGCAGGACTCCTTTAGACTCTTGTGCACTTGTGTAAGCATACCCATGTATGTGCACACAAAGCCAGACACATACACCACTAGTATATAAATCCATGAACACATATGTATGATACACACACATACAAACACATACATACACATATGAGAGAGAGGGAGAGAGAGAGAGAGAGCGCTATGTTGAAGCCAGAGCTGTGTCTGCTTTAAGAGCCTGACCTAGGTTCCCCATACCCCTACCCTGATAGGGCACTGCAACTTTCTTATTTTGTTTTGTGTTGTTTCTTCTGAATTAAGACAAACTGATTTATGTTTAAAATGAAGAGCGGTGCACTAGTTACCTTATTCTGAGGAGAATGTTCACTTCCTCTTTGAAAAGAGGGAGCTCATCAACTTAAACATAATCTCAGTGTCTCCACACAAGGCTTTCCTTCTTAGAACTGTCTGTTGATGGGCTCCTACCTTCAGGAAGGTGCTGTATCCCTTTGATCATTTTTGTCCATTCAACTGATTACTAAGTTTCAATCTTAATAGGATGAGGGTCTTAACTCCAATAGCAACACCTGGGGAGGCCTTTACTGACCACCATATTTTAAATTGCATAAAAACTAACCCACAATGTGTTTTCTGCCTTCCTTTCTGTTCATTTGTCTGTAAGGTATAAACTACCATCAGATCTGACTTTTCCCCCATTCATAAAAGCTCTATAGGGGAAATACTGTATGTCCATTTAGTCGCCAAACCCCCAGGGTCCAGACTTGCCTGTGGTATGTGTGTGGTACACATAGGCAATTGAGAAATGCCCAGGAAATAAGTGACTGGAATGAATGGGTTTGCCTTCTCAAGGAGCTTTTAAAAAAATACGCAACAAATTTAATAATTCATCAAGTTTAATTTCCCTGTTTGTTCTCTGTCTCTTCCTGTCTTTTCTATGTGTTGCTTCTTTTGGTAATTTGTGTGAGATCAAGATGTGGGCTAGGGACAAAATATCATCATTTACGCTATTTTACCTCCCCCCGACCAAGACAACTGGCTGTGTCAGCAAAGGGTTCAAGTTCTGAATGGTGATTTGGACGCAGTGAGGACGTTCTCCTTCCCTAGTACTGTGCTTCCGGCTCTGTAGCCAGACCCTTGGCACGGGGATTTTGTCAGAGGAGACTTGATCCATGACCTAAACTAAAAGAACTTGCTAGGTAGCTTCTTTCCCAGGATTCCACAGCAAGTGTGAAGTCTGAAAACACTGGGGTCTGTGAGGGATTCAAATCTCATCATAGCTGCTGGCTTTCAACTGCCACTTTACACCTCCCTACTGTGCATGTCCTGTGTTTCCTTTCTTTCTGATGATATTACTCACACATGCCTCTTTGAAAACTATCTCCTATCTATCTGCCTATCTAACCATAGAGAAGAGGGTAGATATAGACGTGATCGATCAGCCTGGTAACTGGGTTCTGCTCCTTGCATTAGGCTTCTTTTGCAGGAAATGGGATGCAAGCATCCCTTACACTGCTGGTAGGCTCTGGGGCTTGTTTGGGATTTTTTTCCAGTGCTTCCACAGAGGTGGCTATGCTTCTGCATTGAGTGAATCTGCAAAGCAGTCTATAGCCTGCACACACTGGGCAATCACGAGGAATTCTTCAAAACAACCTCAGGTTGGTAAATTTTTCCACCCAAAATAATAATAATAATAACAATAGTGGAAACAGCCACAATAAACAAGATATGCCCTGTGTGCTTCCACCCAATTATTAGCTAATAATGCATAATTATGATTAATTCCACTCTTTAAATGCAGATTCTAAAGAGCAATAACCATTTATTTGATGTTTTCACGTTATTCTCCCGCATGTCCTTATGTCAATTATGTGTTGTCAGGCACATCTGATTGTGCTCTAGAGTGGTTTGGATGGTTTGGTAATTGTACATTAAAAAAATAACAACACGTGTTTAGTATAAAAATTAATTACGTTAAGCATTGCTACTAATTTTGCCAGGCGAAAAAAAAAATGTCATCCCACAAATTTTGTGCATAAAGCCGGTGGCCAGCCTACTTAGGGGCTTTATGGTCTGTGGCTGGGTCTGCGAGGGAGCTGTTTCTCAGAGCTGAGACAATGCAATGGATACAATCTGCCACTGCTCAGGTCCCTGTGTTCCCTTAAAATTTGTCTTTGGCCTCCTCCTAATCAACCACTTCCCAATTTCAATTATAATAACGCTGCTGAAAATATCATTTTGAAATGATGCTGCATTCCAAATTGACAGAGCTGCTGCCAGCGAGCGGGACCATCAAGGAAGAAGCTCTGTTATTTTAGTTCATAGTTCTTCTTGTTTATAAGAGGCCAATTCTAGGTAATAATTAAGACATATAGTAGCTATACTGTAGAAATCTACCCAGAAAATTCTGTGAATGCAGGGAGGGAAGGTAGCAGAGCGAGGAAACGGAGAGGCAAAAGCAGGTAGTTTTGGGTGGAACAGAGTCGGCTCAATATTGCAATCTTTGGGTACTATTTTATTGTGGTATATTAAAAATATCTGGCTCCTAAAATAATTTTCTGCTTCTGTAACTCAAAATAGTGTTTGGTAAGAGGAAAGAGAAAGGGAACATCTAGTTGGCTTTATTTTCAAGGTTTTATTAGTCTGGTTCTTTTTGATTTAATCAGCCACGAACACAGCTACCAGCAGACGGTGACTTTTCTCTAAGATATGCTTCCTGCCCAGAATGCTGCATTGTGATTGTAGGTTAATGTTAATGAAACATGAAAAGGCGGGCCCTTTTTAGGAAAATTTGTTATTAACAAATAAAGGCTCGATAACATTTAGAATCACACCAGGAATCACACTGTCAGAAATATGGCTAGAGCAGATTCTAGAATCAGCCTGCCATGCTCAAGTGATAAATTTGTTTACATCCCTGAAAAGTTCTAACTCGGTACAGGCAAGGTGACGTCCCTACTTTTCACATTCATGTTCAATTCACAAACATAAAGAGACTCTGAGCCATTAGGGAAGCTTTCATTTTAGCTGGAGAAGGACGAAATGATAGTGATAGTGGCTTTCATAGCAGAAAATAATTGTATACTTTTCTTATTATTATTTTTGGCAAGGCACGCACATTTCAGCTTTCCGGTGTATTACATCATTACATTGTATAATGCATCATAATGATAGAGTGAATAGAGATGAAGAAATGCCAGTGTCTGCTCCAAGTTTAAAGACAGAGAGACACTGCATGCATTTTCAGCGGCGGAGCTGCTGCTTGGGAAGTATTCTCTGACATGAAGCAAAGCTGCCTTCGAAGCCACTTGGCATTCACATTAATTGTGGACTTGCCAACCGCCCCGTTTCACTGGCGCATAAATTAGTGGGGAATAATTCCACTTGTCTTAAGAACCAGATATCAGAGAACTGATTTGTGAGCTGAAGATGACTGCTTTTGCTGTACCGGAGAACTGACCGCCCTAGGATCTTTGAAATACCGTGTTCACTCTTAGCGTGCTTGCCTGAGGGGTTACAGTGACCATCAGGACAAATATGTTTTCAAAAAATATTATTTTCAACAATATATTTATGTATTAATGTAAATCGGCTTTTAAGTCCTCATTCTTGTAAAATGAAAGCCTACTGCAGCCCCAGAGAGGAAATTCAAGCACTCTGGTGGTTAGTGTGAGTACTGGGAAATGCTAACTGGGAGGCAGTGACCATCAGAGCTGCTATGGAGGATGTGCCAAAGGGGAGCTAATGTAGCTGCTTACAGGAGAAAAGGAAATTGTATTCAACATATTTGTTCTATGTCTTTGTGATCATGTTGCATAATACCGTTTTCATAGACTATTTTAAATGATTTATTCTTTTCTTATTTTATGGTTATTTGTTTTTTGTATGCATGTATGTCTGACACCATAAGTGTGCATTGCCACGGAGGCTAGAAGAGGGCTTTGTATCCTCTAGAGCTAGAGTTAAAGCTGGTTGTGAGCTGCCATGTGGGTGCTGGGAATCAGACCTCAGTTCTTTGGAAGAGCAGCCAGGATTCTTAACTAACCAATGGGCCATCCCTCAGCCTCCTAATTATATATTATTTATGTATATTATTTATATATATAATTATATATGTATATACAATTCTATATATATAATAAACTTTTATCCACCAAAGCATTTTACATTTTTTGTTTTACAGCAGTGAACACAAATACATAGCTTATTTTATTAACGTTTTTCGGGAATTTGTAGTCCATGCTGGCCTTGAACTCACTCCTGATCTTCTTACCTTGGCCTTCTGATTGTGGGATGCAGCCCACACCCTGCCTCCCTTAACACTCTGTAATGAACCGTATGAGAAGCATTCACCCATTCATCCTGTGAAACCGGTGTATGCTTTGCATTCTGCTAGCTATGAATAGGGAATGAAATCAACCTGGATTCTTTTCTCCCCACAGCTTAGAGATCCAGATTTCACTGCCTCAAAATTACATAATGATTCTGGCCACACCAAAGTTTTAATGTTCACATAAAAGCTATCTGAAAAGTCACTTTAATTGGGTCGCTCTGACTCAGATTTATTGAGAAAACCCATACTGGCTCTTTTTTTTTTTTTTTTTTTTTTTTAGTTCTAAATCTTAGCAGACAAGAAAAAAGAACGGAGTCCAGTGCCTGGATGCTTTTGGCTGGGCATGGCTAAGTATTGCAGGAAGTAGCCTATACAAGGCCCTGAGTTCAATTCCCAGCACCAAAATAAATAAATAAATAAAGAAAGAAAGAAAGAAAATGAATAAAAAATTTAAAAAACAGAAAAAACAATCAAACAAATATATAAACACAAAATCCACTACCAGTACCACCAACAGTAACACCCAGGTTTTGGATGACAGAATATTTTGTATTTTCTCCACTTCATGCAATGCAAGGTTTACTTAACTAAATAAAAAGTAAAATAGATATATGCTTAGTTATTGAGAAAATTCAGTCCGGAGTTACGAGCCAGTGTGCGGGTCCTTTTGTGTTTGTCCTCCGTGTGGTTGGATGCAGCTGTTTAGCTCTTGGACCACAGCTGCTGCTGCTTTACCTTTAACAAAGGTTGGAGATGTAGCTTGTGTTGTTTAGCAGTCATGACCAGAGGTTCCCGAGTCATGTGAATGAATAGGCCTGGGACCCGAAATCCTAGCAGCTTTTGCAGTACCCCTAGAAATGTGCAATCATTGTCATGTTTCAGGACTTTGATGAACCGAGGAGACATCCTTTAAATCAGGTTACAAGAAATACTTAACAAACAGTGCTATTATGTTTTAATAATTTCTAGATCTCGTTACAGCTTTATAAAGCAGTCCACTGCTGATTCTTTCTATTAAATGTACTTGCTTATGTTTTATCTATGTGTGACTACCAAGCAGGACCCCTTCTCTGGGAGTCCTCCATCAATTCTTCATCTGGGTGTTTCCCACTCATTTCTTCGAGCCCTGTTCTGGGTCTCTCTTGACTTCAGTACCTTAATTCGATACATTCACTCACCATTTCTATTTACCCAGTTTCACTGTAGACCACTGGCCACTGTGTTGAGACTAGACAGAAGGATCTTGATAGGAAAGTCACTGGTTCTTGTCACCATGCAGCTTCCATTCCTACAGAGTAAGTGAACATCCCACCAATTCTTCAAAGACGGCTCTTGAGTTGCAGCAGGTGAAGTGTTTAAAGGTAAGGTCCAGGCTAACAAGAGTGCATGTCCCTGGGCACTGGCACAGTCTGTGTTGAAAAGATTTACTTGAGGAGGTGCTATTGGGTTCACACCTGGAAAATGATGAGGTAAGATGAAAAGAGAATCTATCATATTCTCTACCTGTGCTACGCCCAGAGGAGCTCAGCCTGTCTTCTAGGAGCAGCTGATATCAGAACACGTTTTCTAACCCCATAGTGAACAGTTGCCACTTCTTGGCAGCTCACATATAATTACTGTCAAAAATATTTATTTGACTTCCTTCCAAATACACCTCATTCATCCATCCATTCATTTAGTCAACAAACATTTACAGAACATCCAGGGAGGTCTTTTCATTCTTTGCATATCAATTCTGAAACCACACACCTCTTCAGTGCATTCTTCCATCTCTAGATTTGGTTTTATTTAACTATATGAACTATATCCTATGGTTTCTATGTTGGCAACTTGATCCCTAATGCCACAGTGCTGAGAGGTGGGGACTCTTGGGAGGATATCAGGTCTTGGGGGGCCATCTCCTCAGGGCTGTGTTAATTCCATCCTCATGGGGATGAGAAGGTAACCACAGGAGTGGTTTGCTGATAAAGGATAAGCTTCACTCATTGCCCTCACGTTCTCTTTCCATACATTTCTCTGCTATCTGACACTGCTCGCCATGTTCTGTGGCCTTTAAACTTAGACTTCCCAGCCTCCAGAAACCTACAAATCTACTCCTATTGTTTATAAACAATCCAGCTTGTGGTCTTCTGTACAGGCAACATAAAATAGTCTAAGGCATCACGTTAAAACTTCGCTAGTAGGTGGGATCTTTCATCACATGGTATCCCATTCAATGACTTGCACATAGTTGCCACTCTAGAAGCTGATAGTCTTTGACCTTTGTGCAAATCTCTCTCACAGATATCATCTGTTGCCCCGTATAAGTCCCTGGCAGCATCCTGCTATGTTGAATGTTTCTAGCCTAACAAAAAAACATAATTAGGAAGGTAAATCTGCTGAAGCTGAAACAAATCATTTAATTCATTCCACAAGCCAAATGGAAAATGATTTTGAGATTATCCACTGTATTGGGTTATCTGCTCTACTGCTCTGTACCATTAACTCAGGCAGTTGGGGATTGCTTGCAATTCACAAAGAAGCAGATTGTGTTTGGTTTGCATTGGCTGGGTATCCTTCTCTGAAGAGGCTATGAGTCCTCTCCAATTCAGCAAAGACAGCCAGTCAGGGTGGCCAACAAGCCAAGTCTGGTTCTCCTGTGTTGGTGCTTCTGTGTGGTGTAAGCATCTGCACATGTAGACAGGCTTTCTTCTGTCTAGCGTCTTATTGGCTGAGAGGGGCAGGCCTAAGAGTGGTTCTGGACTTTTAGGTAACAGAGATTCCTCTTAGGATTCCGTCTTTCTTAGGAGGGATAATTGACCAGACACTTCCCTGTCTAGTGTCCACAGAAGGCAAATGCTGCCTGAGTTTCTAAAGGGGTCTACAACCTCCTCACCAGGACAGATTTGGGGATGCTGAACATCTCAGTGGTCAGGTTCTCTCGAATGCTTTACTGTAGTTTGCGCTATTCAGGATACATTCCTGTGTTTGGTTGGGCAGAGGAGTGGGGCCACCATGAGAACTCTTTACAAGACATACTGCTATAAGTCAAAGATGACATTTAAAGAAGAATACCTGAAACACCATGACTATGAAGTAAACCATGAAGAAGGTCAAAGGCAAAGTGGCCAATACTACAGTTTTGAATAGAGTTTGGCTCTTTGTAAAGCCTAAGACCAAGTCTTCCAGAAACACATTAGCAGGGAGAGGATGCAAGAACATATGGACGGATGGACGGATGGACGGATGGACGGATGGACGGATGGATACGTAGATTATTATCAGATACATAAGAATTATGTTTTCTTGTTTGCTTGCTCCAAGTATGGCTGGATAGTCTTAAGAGATTTTCTTCATCATCTTCTTCAAATTAATTTGGAGGTACTTTTTGTTCTCTGTCGTGGCATGGCTGTCAGTGATTGTAGGACCAGTTGCCTTTGGGGTCAATGTGAGCTACTCTGGCAATGTTGGGCTTCTTAGGCAAGAAAGACAGAGCCAGGCATTGGAAGGTATCACATTTATTAGAGCACTTCTTCAGTGTTTGGCTCTACTTCCTCAGAATGTAGGAAGGTTGAAGTCTTAAGAAGGAAACATTTAATTAAAAAAAAAGTAACTTCTGATTCAAAACAGATCATTTAAACTGATTAGGCAATTTGCTAATATCACTTTGCGATATCTTTTTAATGATAACACAGGTAAAATAATACAATGGAGAATATATTATTTTTAAGGTACTGTAATTCTCAGATTAAAAAAATTACTATTAACATTATTATAGACTAAATATAGGACTTTGTCATCTGTATTAGCAGGTTGTAAAAAATATAAGTAAAACTTAGGTGTAGCCACATGTTTGAAAAGATAGCTCAACACTTTTGCCCTTGGAAAAACCTAAGCTGTTAAAAAAAAAAAAATTCCATTAAACTCTATTGATGCCAGCAGTACCAAAGCATGTTAAATCCACTCTGCTGCCTCCAGTGACAGTCTCTTCTCTCCATTCCTACTCTAATGCTCATTGCAAAGGGTAAGGAATGACTCTTAAGGGCAACAGGTAAGCTAGCCACACAAATGCAAGCAACAGACCCTCCTCCCCCTGACACTGTGACTGCAGATCCATGAGCCCCTGCTTAGGAGCTCTCCAGCCAGTGTCCCCTGATCTCTGGCTGGCAGACTCTGAGATTATTATTGTATCCTGTTTTACATTACTGCTTTGAGGTCATTTTCTACCAACAATAGAGAACTAACATAATTATTCTTTCTATAATAATATTCCATAATCACACTTTTAAATGGTTAGGTCTATATACTCTTGTAACACCCAGTGTATGAGGTTATAATTGCCCACACTTTTCAACCTATACACATTACAATATAAAACACATTGTTTTAGATTTAGGTCTGTACTCCTGTTTCCACCCAGGTGCTTCTCCCTCCAAAGGAGGAGGTCTGATAGGAGAGGCACAGCATGTCCTACAGTGCTCTCAGCCCATTCTTCATTTGTTTTCACAGACTTGGTCCAGGTAGGACTATTTAGTTCTGAGGGGTCTGAGAAGAACTGTTGGTGACAACTCTTCCTTTACTAACAGCCCTATCCATACTGGAATTTCCACTAAAGCTGTTCGTTGACAGTCTACAGGGCGATCTAGGCAGCCTTTCATGTTGGTCCTTCTCTGTTCTGCCCCAGGGAGAATCTGACCAACTATATATTCATTGCTATTTTCCCCATTATTTATTACCTAGACAGAATAGTGTGATTAATTATTGATCACAGGCCAGTAACTGATTAAAGCACGGTTCTGATCAGCAGTCAAAAGTCATCTGTTTCCAGGCATCCATAGTTATACATAGACAGTGACAGAAGAATACCTTTCTTCCTGCATAAAATATGACACCTGTGGACAGACACAAGTTACCAGCCAGTGTCAGAGCCCTTCAACAGCACTTTGTCTTAATAAATGTGAAATAAGGGTTTGCCAAAATAGAGAAACTATTTGGAAGATTTACATGTAGCAAATATGATCTGAAATACAGTAAGAGACTTTTAATTGGAATTTGTTTCTCTTATAGACTGGATGCTCAGCTGAAGAGAAACTGGCCAGGAATAGCTCCTGACCATCTGGAAGGCAGGTCAGAGTTTGGCTCCCTCCCTCCTTCCATCCCTCCTTCCCTCTCTCCCTCTGACTCTTTCTCCCCCTCCCTCCCTCCCTTTCTCACTCTCACTTTCTTCCCTCTGTCTCTATTTCTCTGTCTATCTGTCTCTGTCTCTCTCTTTCCCTCACCTTGTTGAAATTTGAAAAATGACACAACATGGTGGGGGAGGAACAGGGAAGTTGTCATCTGCCAGGGTCTTTCAGACCTTCACAGATATTGACAGAAGGTTCTGCTTTTGTCTCAACACCCTTTGTTATTGTTGCTCTGATAATGGCAAATGGGAGTCAGTTTAAGGAGACCTCTACACAGGGCCAAGGACATCAGTGGCCTTAGGGTGTCCAGCAGTGTTGCTTCCAGAGAGAGGTGTACCAGTAGGTCTGGTGTCAGGCTCTTCTTCACTACCCCTGTTTAACCTTCTCTAGTTTCTTCCAGAACCTTGCAACCATTCTGCTGCTTAATTTTCTACCCCCAATAGTTGCTCAAGCTCCAAGTGGCCAGTGCATTTCAAGGGCATTGTTTCTGTCCATTTCAGATGTTTTCCAGGTCTTGCAAACAACAAAAGTCAATTAAGAAAATCAAGTAAAGACCAGAAGCCAACTGTGTCCAATTTGCAAACTCTTCATCACGGCTGAAAGTGAAGCTGGTATCACTTTTCATTCTACAAAAAGGAACAGTAGAAAGATGTTGTAAGTCCCTTAAAATACATTTTTTAAAATCATGACAGCAAGTATATTCACCGGAAGTGGGTGAAGCCTGAAGAATTAATGCCCAATGGTTAATTCGTGGGAGGATTTTCATTGGAAGTCTCCAAGGCAAAGGAAAACTGCCTTTATTGATGCGGGTGGATCTAAGAGATGGAGTAGTGGGTGGCTGATCTTGACTGTTGGACTCATACAGTGAACTTTCCTCCCTGAAGTTGTTAGGTTCTCTAATCCAAGAAGTGTAGAAGCTTCTGCCATGCTCAACAAAGGTGATGGTCTTGGGGCAAATGCCTGAGAGTTGAGCCATCCAGGCTTAAAGGTGAGCTCCCATTCTTAATTTTCATTCTTGATTGCATCACCTAAATGGCCACCATACTCTCTATTCATCTGTATCATGAGTGAGATTCAATCATGAGATTTTCATGAAGTAACATGCATAAAAACAGTAGTGCCATTCCTGACATGTAAGAGGTCAGTCTTGGCTAGCCATTTTTTTTTTTTCCAGATAATTGTTATAGGAATTTGATTTCCAGGAGAGGTGGATGAAACTGGAGACCAGGTAAGACTTAGACTTGTATGTTTGGCTACATATATTCAGAATGTGTTCTCCAGTCAATTAAAAACAGAGTGGTTCTTACAGTGCAATTTGTGAGTGCAGATTTCTCAATGTTTGTTTAAGGCATGGACAACAGAAAGAACAACAGAATCTTTAGGAAGCAAGTCTATCTACTTAACTCCCATTGAATGAACATTATGTGCTGGACACTGGGCAATGGCTTGGGAGACAAAAAATATTATTCTTGGCTCAACATTTTGTATTATGGTCACCCTATGGACACATTAACAGAGGATTATGTGTTTGGGGAAGAGAGCTGTTATGGAGATGATGGGAGTCAGATGACAGTGAGGGCAGGGAGGGGGCTCGGACCACCGGAAGAAAGAGCATTTGAGCTGCAATTCAAAGAGTTAGTAGGGGGTTTGCAGGCAGACAGTTGAAGAGAGGATCTGCCAGGCAGTGGGAGTCATGCAGAAACAGAAACAATAGAAGACCATAGTGATTCACCTCCACTAGAACACAAAACACGTGGTGGAGGGAACATAGCTGGATAGTCTAGCCAAGCCTGCCCACTACTATACAACATATTCAATTTGAACCTCATAGATGAGAGGGAGTGACTGAGAGGTTTTAAACATTTGAGTCATAGAATCCAATATCTGATAGGCTGGTTGGCAGAATGTAGGACTAACTGGAGGCAGGAAGCAGAGAGATAAACAATTATGAAGTGATGGCAAATAAATACCCAGGCTAGACATGAGGAAGAACTCACTGGTCCAGGCTTGGGGAAGTAGTCAGAGGAAGAGGAATAAGGGCTTATGAGTGAACCGGGGTGTAGGGGTTAGAGCAGGCTGTGGGTCAGTCACACCGCTGTTGTGATCTGCAGTGGTATGTCACAGAGCATAAGCTCTTGCTAGACTTGTCTGGGAGCCCTTCATTGGCCAGCTCTTACTAGTGTCTTGAAATTCTAAGCAGACCATAGTCATGGTACTCCAACCCTAGTGATTGATAATATCTTTTTAGCCTAAAAGATTAAGGAATATCTACTGTCTGTGAACTTCAATTTGTCATTGAAAGGGTTTGCAAAAATGGAGAATATATTCCCTAAAACTTCAGGTTTCCTAAACACTTCAAATAAAAATTGTGACCATTTAGATATAATATCTAAGTATCAATTCTTACAACTGTCTACCTATTCATTTATCCATTCTCCACCTGTCAACTGTCCAATTATCATCATTGGAAAACCACAAAAGCCACTACTGAGTTCTAACAGATAATACGAATCAATTAAGCAACCACTGGATTCTGGAAATAACTGGGTAAATTTTGGATACTATTGTGGAACCATCTTTTATGTATTTTTTTTTTTTTTTAAATCTCAACCCTGTTTATTTGTTCTCACTATGCAAATTTTGTTACTATCTAAAATGCAATTTTATAAATGCAAATATAAGTTTTTGCACATATAATTTCTCCATGTGTGAATAGAATATTTCAAAGAGTTCCTTCCCAATAAAGTAATTACTGTGGACATACACTTTTGGTAGATTCATATATGTATAAATATATACATCTTTGTATACATATATACATATATATATATACACTTTTACCATATATGTGTATATGTATACACACACACACACACACACACTAACCAACATAGAACAGGTAATAGTAAAAGAAAATTTGGTAGCACTTTAAGATTCTATCTTTGTGAATCTGTTTTATATTCATTGTAATAGCATTGATCAAAATGAATTCATTTGATATTCATGTAGATGTCATGTGGACTTCCATAGGTATTTCTTTGTAAATTAGCATTTCTCAGAGGACACTTAAAATAAGTGTTACTGAAAGTCTTCATTCCACATATTGCTGAGATTAGTACATTAAGGGCCATGTACTTACATAATACTAATGCATTTCTGCCACTTAAAATACTACATTACCCATCTCTGATATCTAGCAAATATCTCAGGCAATTTTGAGAATTACTGACATCCTAAGGAAAGAAGTACTTTTATGATCAAGCAGGTTGCTTGTATTTTGTTCTGATCTTTTGAAAGCTAAGGTTATATTAGATACAAATAAAAAGAGAATTAAAATGAAATTTATATGATGACCTCAGTGATATTTAAATGACTCTCACAATCAGGAACCTAAAAGGAAACAAAGAACCCACAAAAACAACAAATAATAACCACAAAAAGCCTTACTTTTTAAAAATATTTTTGACAGATCACCTTGTTCTTTTTTAATGCAAATGAAGTGAGGGGGTTGTGGATCAAGTATTTGCCCAGAAAACACTGAATTCCTGGATGCACCCTTTTGGAGCTAGATTCATCTGAGAAACAAAAAACAAATCATCAAGCAAACCCTAAAGCTAGGACCATCGCTCTTGCCTGTCAGCACCTCCCTCCCTTCCACCTCTCCTTGTGCTTTCTCCAACAGAACTTTTCCTGAGATTCTCATGGGTTTCATTCGGCAGGGAAGGAGGCAGATCCCAGGAAGTCCCCATTGCTGGAACGTTCCAGAGCAGGGCATGGTTACTGCTGCTTCTCAGTTGCTTAAGAATTTTTACAGCAAAAGGTCTGGTGCAGAGCCAGAGCTCAGCGTGGAGGCAGGCTTGCAGGGCCATGAAATAAGCGGTGGGGCACAGCAGGGTATTCTAAATCCTGCTGGGATTATTCTTAGAATCACACTTTAAAGATAATATGCAGAGAAGAATAGGGTTGCCTGGTACCCTGTTGGTGGAATGCTAAACAGAACAGCCACAATGGAAAATAACATGGCAGCTTTTCAGGAAATTAAAACTAGAACCACCATATGATCAGGAAATCCCACTTCTGGGCTGGGTATTTAGCCAATAAAAAAAGATAAAATCTGGATCTAGAAGAGTATTAGCTCGTATGTTCATTGCAACACTTCCCACAGCTACAAAGGTGTGAGAATGCCTGAAATGCCCACGGACAGAGATCACATGATACCACGCACACACAATGTAAAGTTGTCCAATCTCAATACACTCATGGCTATGTGCACCAATATGGATGGACCCTGAGGGCATTCATAGGCTAAGTGCAAGAAGTCAGTCAGCAAAAGACAAATATTACCTGAGAAATCTAAAACAATCAAACTCATGGAATGAAGATGGGGTGGTGGTTTGTAGAACTGAAGGAGAGACCAAAGCAAGAATCACTAATCAAAGGGATATAAGTTTCATTCACGCAAACAAGCAAATCCTAGACATCTGTGGACAGCACTGTGTTTGTAGCACCAACCAAGTTATACCCTTAAAAGGGAGGTTGTTGAGCAGGCAGGTCTCTTTTTATGGTTTCTCAGGACAGTACAATAACTAAATAAATGTGTTTCTGGATTTAAAAGTTTGTCACTCAAGAAGTTGGGATCATGCATGGAAGAGCCTTAATGTTTCTCAGATGTATAACTCATCAGCTATAGAACCCCAGTTCTTCCATTTTGTACAGCTTTCCATTGTCTTTAACCTCCTTCTTTGTAGATTGTCTACCCCAGTTACTGCACTGGAGAGCTATCCTTCAGATGGGTGTTCTCCTTGCAGACACATTGTCAGGACATCACCTTATTTGGTGCTGACTCAGTGGGAGCCAAATTTCCAGCAGTCTACCAACTCACACCTGCAGAATTTGCCAGCATACATCCGTTTTGCAAACACACAAAATGGGTAATTGGGCACACAAATGCCTATTTGCATTGCAATTTGGCATTTGTATACACAGTGATGAATTTTTTCATGTGCAAATGAGAGGGACACAAGTGCAAACTGGCTGTCCTCAAGTGAGAAGGGTGCCTTTAAACACACACACATCTTTTCAGAACCCTGCTAACCATGTGAGGAGTGCCAAGGAAAGCAGGCAGGGCACAGATAGGGATCCCCTGCCATCTCAGGTAAACTCCCTGGGGAGCACAGCTCCCTCAGAGCAGAGGGATAGCCAGAGTTGGTTTTGCTTTGGTTTTTGTTTTTTTTTTCCCTTAACAAAGGACTTGGGCAAAGTACCACAAAATCAGCTAATAAATATTAACACTTTGACTGTCATGAGCATAAGAAGTGTTTATATTCTTACTGAGTTTGGCATTTTCTGATGATTGTCATATATGACACCAAGCGGTATCATATTGTTCCGTTACAATGATTTTGAGGTGTGTCGTTCTGTTTTATCAGTAAAATTATGTACACAAGTTATGTACCCAGAAACATTTGTAAGCTTAGATTTTTGAAACTAATTAAGATAAGGCAGAAAAATACCAATGGACTTGCACAGGTGTGGGTACACTGGGTTCTAGCTCGTTCTCTGGTTTCTCTCGACTGTTGATCCTTTACTTTGAAACCCAATGCTGCTCATTCAAACCTCATCATGTCCAGAGAGGCCCAGGAAAAGAGGTTGGGCTCCCTCAATATGTCCTAGGTATGTATGGCTAAGGGCTGTCAACTCTACACCTGTGTCTGCCTGTCATCCTAGCCTGGCCCAGGCACTAGAATCCCTGTGACCCTCTGCATCTGTTTTTTTTTTTCTCCTGGCAACTCCAAAGACCTTTTCTCTGCGCTTTCAGAGTCTGAATTTTCTACTCTACCTTGGATCTTCTTTCTTCTTTTGTTCAGGCAGATCCTGTGACACTCCAAAGAACCTGCTTCTAGAAGGGTCCACTTATAACTTGGTTTGGGCTTTCCCAAGGCACATTCCCTTGCATTGTCTCAACCTGAGCTCTCTTCAGATACCCATGCTGCCTCTACACTGACCTATGTACCAGCCAATGTGTGTGGTATCTCTGTGCGGCCACCATCTCTGATGTAACATTCACCCATCCCCTCTGCGCTCTTGCTTCTTCAGCTGCCTCCTCCTGGTACCTGACTTGCTTGGCCTCCTCTTCTCCTCCCTTTCTACTCTCATCCCAAGGGCCAGCAAGTCTTGTTTGTAAGATCTTAGGATCCCAGCCTCGTTCCTTACTGTAGCCAGCTCTGTGTTCCTCTATGACTAACTGGGACTCCTTATGCTCAACAGTTATTCCATTCAAAGTCTCTGCACTAGGATGACTCTGAGCATACAGTTATGGTCATCATTCCTCACACAGTAAGAAAGGAACAAGTCTTTAAAGAAACTGTCTTTCTCTGCCCAACACAGTATTACTGACTCACTAGTCCAGCATCAGGAAGATCACTCCAGCAGTTTGAAGCAGCCTGTGCTTGAGCTTAAAGAAAAACTTTCATATATATTTGATATAATATATATATGATATAGTATATATATATGATATAGTATATATATGATATACATATTATTGTTTATACATAGACATATATAACATACAAAATTATATATATATATGCATATACATATATACATATATATCCTTTGTAATACTTAGCTAGTCATACTGTAATACAAAAATTCTAGATGAATCCTAGTTAAAGTTCTTCACCTTTATATGGTAGAGATCTGAAGGTCAGCGGAGAAGGCTGCAGAGTTAGTGGCTGGGCAGAGCCATGAAGCTCATCTTGTGTTCTGCCTTCAGCATGAGCCAGCACACCAGGTTATTATTATTGCTTTATATCTAAACTCCAGTTCCTCCCCTTTCCGCCTCCTCCAGAGTAACAAGGGCCTAATAGGCTTCATGTACAACTGCCTATTTTTATTAAAGACAAGTATAATCTTTTGTAGACCAAATGTCCCTATCATAAATGCAGAGAAAAATATTAGGACTCATTTATTTATGAACCTGTTAATAATGAGGTGCAGTTATGAATACAGGCTTCCTCAGCAGAAGCTTCTGAACAAACAATGCACAGTGGGGGAAAGCAGCTAGTTAGCCTTCTTGACTTAGATAAAGCTACAGAGAAATGACAAGTGCCAGTAATTAGCACAGCCTCTTCAACAAGATAACCCTATAAATCTTTGTCTATTTCAATCACCAAAGACTCCGATCCAGTGTAAAATTAAACTTGGGATGCCATCAATTTCTGTTAACCTCTTTATATTGTTCTGTGTTCGTGCCTATGTGATAGATAGATTTTGTCATGTTATTAAATGGTGACATCTCCACACACGTGACCTAAAAAATCTGTTTGCTCCTTAGCCAAGTGTTCTTAATCATCCATGTGTGCCTTACAATAGGACAGCTACGGATATTCCCATGCAACGCAGGGGAAGTTCTGGTTGTTAAGACTCAGGGAGTGTTTGTTGGGCAACCAAGACCTAGCTGCAACACTGATCCAGGTCTAGGCTGTAGACAAAGCTGTTTGTAATATTCCAGTAGAATTAAGGAAACTGTGATTGGCAGTATCTCACCTGGTACATCCCTCCAGCCTGTTTTGCAGGCTCCCAATTATCTCAGTAGTTACTTTTAATCTAGGCTCTTTGGATTTTTTTTATTGGATGTTCTTCAGTACCAATGGTTTTTCATTCATTTACTGTTGCTATTATCAGGAATAACAACAAAGACTACCATCCAAACTGGGGAATACTTGGAAATGATGAAAAATCCTGTTGACCTGGGGTGGGTTCAGGTTCAAATGTGGAAAATCTGATACAGGCTCAAAAGGACACTGGCAGAGCCTTTAGGTAGGTGCCCCTTAGGTACCGACCCCATCCCTGCATTGTTCATGTGAGAAGGAAACCATCAACTAGACAGGATACCGAAATAACCACTTACCTTAGACGAAAGAGCTACATGTAGCCTAACATGCTCTGTGCTCCCCTTTCCCCCTTACTAACTTGAGTAGTGTTCAGATGTTTGCTTCCAGATCTGAATTTCCTCTTCACCTTCTTCCTGGGAACATTCGCACTTGGCTGAGCCTCATTATTATTGTAAGGTGTCTCTCCCTGCTTTGCTTAACTGTGGTGTGTATTCTCTCTCTTCCTTTCAAATAACAAGAAGAAATACTTGGGCCCTCATGGTGAGAATGGTCTCAAAATCCAGTTTTTCTAAACCTCTTTTCAGGTTTGAGCCCTGGTTGGTATAAGTCCATGGAAAATATTAAATATTGGTTTAATTTGTATTTACACAGTATTTAAAAGTAGAAATTCTCTATCCAGTCATGCAAAAACAATTCACAACAAATAAATGCAGTAGCACACATTTAGATGCTGTTTAGAAGCACAGCTTTGCTTTGTGGCAGACGGGGGAGGGGAGACTTGGAGGCAGGTGCTGCTTACTAAGGCTCTTCTGCCTTGTGAAAGATCCCCTGTTAGAAAAGAATAGACTAGACCAGAGCAGTTATTACTCCGATTTTTAAACCTGGGGAATGTTAGTAGTTAAGAAAGATAGTAATGAATAGTAATGGAGGTGAAGCAGCGAAGACAGAAGGAAAGCCAAGAGACCCCCCCCCCCCACACACACACACACAGGCACTCACACACTCACTCACACATCCTAGATCCCCTTGCTGCTAAGTGTTTATGACTGGGGCTGTTTGAATCACTGGGCAGCCCTCTGAAAGGCTGGCTAATCACAGAGACAGACCTTCCTTGAAGCAAAGAAGGTAGGAATTTTCTTTTGCAAGTTCCATCAAATAAATGAAACCTATGACACATGAAAGAATTTGCCTTTTGGAGAAAGTTGTTGTCTACAGGAATCCCAGGCACTGATCCCCTGTTCCAGATCAAGAGTATCTGCCTAGGTCCAGCCCATCCCTGCCTCCCTGGCTCTACAGCTGAGGCTCCAGCACCACTGTGACGAGGTTGCCATTTCTGCTCTACAATTCCCTGCTGACTTTCCCTCCTAACTTTTCTTTTCCTGTGGCTTGGGCTTTTACATGAAACGTTTATGTGCATTCTGAGATTCCCTGTTCTAAGAAGGAAGGAAGAATGAGAGAAAAATGAGGAAGGAGGGAAGGAAAGAGAAAAAGAAAGAAGAATAAAATTGCGTGTGGTTTAATTTCCATTATTTTTAGGTGTTACATTTTTGATTAGCATACTATGTCTAAGCTACTGTATTAGAATGCTGCTTGACTCACTTCCAAATTGAAGACCTTTTAAAAAAAATTGAAGCAGTCCAATAATTTTAAATCACTCTACACTGTGCATTGCAATTTAAAATTATTGGAGTGCTTCAAATTTTTATAAGCCCTTGAATTTGGAAGTGATCAAGGTTCTAGGCATACTCAGTGTAGAGCAATTTAAAATTATAAGAGCTGTCAAATTTTTATATAAGCACTTCAGTTAGAAAAGGGATTTGGGTTCTGGGCATGTGCAGAGAAGAGCCATTTAAATTATTAAAAGTACTTCCAATTTTTCCCCCAAGCACCTGATTTTGGAAGTTTGGGTTTGTGTAGCTGAAAGTGACAACTTCCTTTGAGAGAGTGAGCATAAAGAGACTTGGAATCTTTCAAGCAGACCTGCTCTGTAGGGGAGTGAAGAGGCAGCTGGCTTTCTGGTGTGATCTGGAGGATACCAAGTGTCCCCGACAGTTCCTTCAATGGCTTCACACCATATCACTATCTTTCATTTGGGGTTAAAGGCAGTTCTGGAAGACCCTGGTTGAAGTATCATTCTTGTGGGGGGAGTGGTAAGGCTGCATGCATTTAATCTTAGTAGTTGGGAGGTGGATTGGTAGGTGGATTTCTGTGAGTTTGAGGCCAGCCTGGTAGACATAGTGAGTTCTATGTCAGCCAACCAGGGCTATATGGTAAGACTGTCTCAAAACCAAAGTAAAATAAAATAAAATAAAATAAAATGTCAGTAACTTGAAATAACTCACAGATGTAAGTGTCATAGCTTGGATCTGAAATGTCTCTTACTGGCTCACAGCTTTGGGAACTTAGACTCCGATGTTGATATTTGCATTGTTTGAGGGGTTGTGTGGCATTGGGGACATTCTAGTTACAGGGCATTCAGAACTAGACTGAACCTTGAGAATCATAGTCTGGCCCCAGTACATCCTAAGTTATCTACTTCCTCGAGTCACCAAGACATGACTCAGGCACACCCTAAGCTTCTGTTGCTGTTAACTGCATGGCTCTCCAGCAGGATAGCCTTAGCAACTCCACCAGGATAGCCTTAGCAACTCTTTCTTCTTCCCTTAAGTTGCATCTATTACCTGCTTTGTCACAGCCATAAGAAAAGGGATAAACACAATTACCATATGAGATTAGCATTACACACTAGAGATAGTGTATGTGTGTGTGTGTGTGTGTGTGTATGTGTGTGTGTGAGCATGAGTGTGTGTTGGTGGGCCGTGTTTAAAAACACTTTGATAGTAAGGAGGAAAGAGATGGTTGTCTCACATAAGTCCTGAATAGGTATCAGGTATATTGGTTCCTAAGGATGTGGCTGAGAATATTCCAGATGGTAGCATCAGAGGAAATGGTCAAAGCTCACAAGGCTTACTTTATCTGTGTCAAGATTTAACTGAGTACAGATCCCTCCACCAAAACCTAATCACTAAGAAGTGTAGATTCTGACCCCTTTAATGTTCATTTGCATTATGACTTCTCTTTTCTGAGAAGGGAAACATTTCTCATCTGAAACATTTTAAGGCAACAATTGAAAGGCAGGTGGAATCAATAGGTTGAGCTGGAAGGTTTACTTTCTTCATTTCATCTTTTGGCCAGCATCCCACTGCTATGAAAGAAAAGGGGAGGGCAACTATAATAAGATGGAAATAATGGTCCCCTTATAAAGGTTTATTTTCAGCAAAGGAGAAGGGAAGATAAACGGCGTAGAAAGTTGACTCTTCACAACTGTGATTCGGACTAATTGTTCTCCTTGATAGGCCTTGGGAGGCCATTTCAAATATTTACTTTATTAGAAATGAGACAATCACAATGTCACATGTGACTTACTATTTAGAAAATGTCTTGGGATGGATTGACCTGGGTCAGGGATCTTTAATATTGGCAATGATTTACTAATTTGTTTTTTGGTGACTGCGAATTTTCCCCGAAAATTGAAATAGTCATTTTCTGAGGAGTGTGAAGCTCTCTCTGTCCACTGTGTTGCCAGAGCTCCATGTGTCCCTTCTGTTCTCCTGTTCTCCCTCAGGAATGCAATGGCCTTTAGAGACCTAGCCTTCCGTGGGCCCCTTCTGCAGGCTTCAGAATGAAGAAACACAGTTCTAGCTTCACTGTTGATTGCAGTTGGGGCCTGAGCAGTGTTTGGAAGATAGGAACCACTGATTTTAGTAAAAGGTTTTCACTTCCATTAAAAGTGAAATTAGCACACATCTCAACCTGTGCAAAGTCAGTGAATGCTTCTGGGTCTCACGGGGATCTTGGTCACAAGCCAGCAAGCTCTCTTCTGCCCTAACAGGGGCGACTACAGGGCTCAGCTCTTTCCTGTCAGAACACAAGGCTCACTTGTTTTCCTTCTATCCTCTACCTCCTCTTTCTTCTCCTCCTCATTACACTACTGAGGGTTGAACCCAGGACTTGCTGTTCTTTCCGAAGAGAGTTCATTTTCTAGCACCAATACTGGCAGCTTGTAATTGTCTGTAGCTTGAGTTTCAAGCGATACCTCTCCCTTTCTTAGTGAGCATCAGATAAGCTTATGTTTAGCATAAGCACGTTCACATACATACAGGCAGGCAAACACTCATAAACATAGAATTTATTGAAATTTTAAAAATTTTGAGATACTGTCTCCCTAAGTTGACCAGGCTGCCCTTGAACTTATCCTCCTGCCTCAGTTTCCCACAAAACTGGGCCTGTAACATTGGGCCCAGTGTGAGTTGCTATTTAAAAGTTAGTAATGCAGGGACAGCTTTCTGTTTCAGCTGGATGAATTCAAAGCTAAACTGTCATTCCTTCACATTAATCCACAATTAAGAAATTATTAAGTATATTAATTAATGAGTTACCATCTGTTTATTGAACACAAGTCATTGTGTTAGGTGCTGAAAGATGCTATGATAAATGAGAGACTGTTATTCTTAAGAAACAGCAGTAGAAAAGTGGGCATACATGGTTAGATTCATAAGATATATTTGATTATACTGCATGTTTATAATCTAGTATAAAACATGATAAAATATAACATATTCTATAGTGCTGTAACTTTTTATAGTGGCCTTGATTCACTGCAGTGTCTGCACATATAGCACAATTATTTTTCACAGGTTATTTGTTCAATAAATACATGTTAATTAAATGGAGAAAGTGGAAAGCTTTTCAAAGTTGGGCTAAGTAAAAATAACCTGGGAATGTTCAAGGAAGTCTGACTTCCCCCAGGGTGTTCTCCAGAGTTTCAGATGTCATTGGAACAGGAAATCATTGTTTTATGAAGTGTCCCATCTTAGATTGGGGATTTCAAAGTTGTTAGAGTGCTTGCTAGGCATGAAGGCTCCAAGTTCTGTTCCCAGCACTAAAGAGGTGGCCCCAGCACTTGAAGGGAGAGAGAAGAAGGAGTTCAATATAATCCTTGACTACCCTACAAGGCCAGACTGGGTACCTGAGACCCTGTTTCAGGGAAAATGACTAAAAAGTCTCCTGCAAGAATCTCCATACCAGGGGACCTCAGAGGAGAAAGACATGGATTGCACTTGATGGGAAAACAAAAGCTACCTATTATAGGAAGTGATGTCTGAGCCTGAAAGGTAGCTAACACATTTGCAGGGGTTGCTGGGAGTTGAGGTAGAAAAACTGGAATTCTTAGTAATCAGAATAACATGGGCAGAGGTAAAATCATATAGGGTGTTGCCTTCTCTAGAAGAAGCCAGCCTGGGTTAGCGCTGCAGTCTACTGTGTGACCAGGAGCAGTGAGAAGAAGGAGATGAAGCAGCTGAGTTAACTTGCAGAGTAGCCACTGCAAATTTCTCCAAAGCATGGGCTTCTGCTCTGTATTCTGAGGAAACTATTGGACTTTGAAAGCTGAAAATGGTGTCCTTTTCTCCATGTCTTTGGGAAATACTAGGGCACCGTAGAAAGTGAACAGTGTACTTGTTAAATTGGAGGAAGGAAAGTAAGTCGGAACTTAGGACTTCCAGGAGACCTGAAGGGGAGACTGAGAGCTGAGGGACCTGGTGACATGAGACTAGGATTTGGGAAACAGGTATGGAAAAGCCTTGGATACATGTGCTGAGCAGTTACAGCCTGAGGATGAAGAGCAAGCTTCAGGTAATGATTGCTCAGAGGAATTGGAAATAGGTTCTGAAGGACTTGAAGGTATAGGTACAACCACAGGTGCAAACACTACTCAGGGGTCAAGGGCAAGACTGGGTGGGGTTACAAAAGGCATGACCTAGAAGCCACTCTGCTCTTAGCTTAGGCACTGCCCCTGCTTTTCTTTTGATCGTCATCACATTAAGCAGGGAGACACTGACAGTATACACGTGTCTATCTCTGGTCTTCTCACCAGAGCTTCTGTCTTACTAGGAGGCAGCCATTTAGAATGTATACCTTGCTCTGAAAGGAAAGATTTGAATAAAAGCCAATCCTGGAATTAAGGCAGGACAGAGTGGTGTCAGGGGTGAAATTCAAAAGACAATACATAATAGTTGGTTTTAAAACAGGAGCCAGATGAATCAGAAGGTCAGACATATGAAAAGAAAAAGGTTTCCTGAGAAGACTCCGGAATGGGACTCAGGAGCTGTCAGGAAGCCATGACAGAGACTGTAGTGGCGTCTGGGTGTGGCCTGTTTCTGGGGACTCTTGCCATCTGCAAAGGTCTGAAAATACCATGGGAAGGCAGTTCTGCCTGTCATGGCTGTCCATTGTATCCACAGAGAGCTATTTCTACTGCATGTACTGTCGCTGACTAATTCACTCCCAGAGACTCTATTGGAGGTCAGACCATCACTGTCTTTGCAAGAAGCCCCTGGTCACTGATGGGAGTGCTCGCTGAACTGGAGTATTGCATCCTAGAGAGAGAAGTCCATATTTGGACCAGAAAAGATGATGAGATGTTGCCTGACACTACAAATTCAGGTTGTGGGTGAATGGAAGATGGCAGGCTTAAAGGAGCGTGCCTTAGTCATGGTGGTTGTAGGAACGGACTCCTGACTTCCAATCTAGAGCTAGCCTTCCTACCTGTTACCAAGAAAGGCCACTCCCATTTGCATACCTGTGAGGTCCTGGAGTACAACCTGACATGTGACCACAGGCTGCAGTTTTGATCTCTTGATCTCTTAGTCTTTGCTTCAGCCATTACTAGCTTTAACTCTTGTCTGTTTTACTTAAGTGCAAATTTCAGACAGCCTTTGGGAATCAGTGTGCAGAAGGCCAAAATGTGATGTTTCCCCTGGATATATGTGAACAGTTATTGTCCAGCTATAGATCTCCTCAACTGTCATGGCTATTCTGCCTTTCCTCCCAAGACCTTCTTATTATACTGCTGATACTGAGCACAAAGAGATTCTATCTATCTATCTATCTATCTATCTATCTATCTATCTATCTATCTATCTATTTGTGTCTGAATGTTTTATATTCATAGGTGTAGGTGTATCTATGTGTCTGGCGCTTATCAAGTTCAGAATAGGATATCAAATCCTGTGGAACTGGAGTTTTGAGTGTTTGTGAGCTACTATGTGGGTACTGGAAACCATGCCAGGGCTCTCTGCAAATACAGCAAGCTTTCTTAACCACTAAGCCAGTTCTCCATCCCCTAAAAGAGTCCTATTTTTTAAGTCAAAATGTTGGTATAAGAAATCTAAACCCACTAGGATCCTTTGGATCAGGGACACCCTGAACATCATCCCCAAAGCATCATGGAACTTTTGGATTTTTCCCTGACTACGGCCACCACAGAGCCAAGAGTGCTAGACGCCCCTCACACTAAGACCTGCTACTTTTCTGAGACTAAGTGGGGCAGAATGGTTCTCCTTCCCCAGATTCATGTTCTGGTTGGATGAATCTTAGCTGCTGACAGCAGAAAACCTGGGAACGTAAATGATAAAATGATAAAAACAAGTACTAAGTATAAGAGACTTGTCAATGAATCCATATCCTTTGTGTGTAGGGTGCTGAATACTTGCCCTTATTACTTGCAATCCTGTCATTATGGTGCTGTTGAGCTTGGCCTGTCCTAGTCACATACATGTCCTCATTTTGCTACTATAGAGCAATCATGAAACTTTAAGAAGCTGAACCTAACTGAGTAGAGGTGTTTTTCCCATGTGTTGCCTTCTTAAGGCTCGGTGGCCCTTTGTGGAGCCCTGACCACACCTGACTTTGGCCAATTCCATCTCCATCAGCAAGGGTTCATCTCAGAGCAGCTGTTACCCTGATCCTAGAGTCATACTCTGTGAGAGAAAGACATAGGCATTGGGAGGGAGGGTGTGATCGTCTTCACAGCCAGAGTGCCCCTGCCCTGCACATCCCTCTCCACTCCATCTTCTGCCTCTACCACATGGCAGAGTGTCGGGCACAAAGCAGAGCTCAATCACTTGGGACTGTGGAGCTCATAACTCAGTCAGTGTGTGGCGGGCTAAGTGGCCAGGCAGGGAGAGTTTATGAAGTGAGAGGGAAGGAATGGCCCTTGGGGACAGGATTTTCAGGCTTTGGGGTCCCTGGTGGAAGTGTCTTTTGGAACACCTTTTCAGCTGTAAATGTGTCCCCCTTTTACCTGCAGTCATAGACCTTCTCTACTTCTATTAATTTTAAAATGTCTAAAATAACAGACATAGGCCAATCAATATTTGTACTTACATAGATTTATTATAGATTTTATTTTCTGTTATTAATATACCTCATTCGTTCTGTTGCACTAGACTGGAGAAGGAAGATAGTGTGTACTGACCGGTCAAGCTCTATGCCTCTGCACTTTACAAAAGAGTACCAGTTAAATCACTGAGGTTCTCGTGCTTCGTGGTACCCGAGAAACAGACCCGGGCTTGCTCCTGTAAGCAAGGGCTAGCTGCAGAAAAGCCTTCGCCTGAGTTTTCTGAGCAGCAGTCTGGCCATCTCCAGGTTGGGCCTCTGCAGCTTTGGAAGGGGTTGTTTTCTTTCAGAATATATAGAAGTGCTTGGACTTGTAGGAAAGAGATATTTGTATGTCCATCCATCCGGAAGTCTCCATAAGGTTAGCACTGCACAAACTATTCCCATAATTGAACCTAAGCTTCCTATTACTTCAGACTCATCCAGTCAGGGAAATGGAGGCACTTTGCAGCACTTGCTTCATTTCATTACTTAGAAAATGTAGCCAAAGGGGGATAATGAAGAGAACTTTTGTGGTGAGGCTCCTGGTTTGACCTTTTGCATAACTTTTCATCCACCTTTGTTTAGTGACCTATGTGCCCAGTACTGATGCTCATTTGCACCTGGAGACTGTCGGGGACGACACAGGAATTTTGGAGCCAATTTGTACCTTGAAGAATGAGAGCAGCCAAGGATTGTCCCCATGTCTCATGACACATTCCTCAGAGAGACACTCACAGTCACCAGCCTGCTTCCCCCTTGAACAGAAACTTCCCTGCTCGCTGCTCTCACTTCAGACACAGCTTGCTTTCCCTAAACCTTTTCTTGGCTGGAATCATGCTAATGTTGACAGCTCTCCCCGCCCCCATCCCCTTTGTTACCGCGTGCAGCCAAGGGAGAATGGGAGGTGAGCTTGTCGGCGGCGATGAAAGATGGCAAGAAATGGGTGTTTGGGGACCAGTTCTTTGGTGACATGGCTCTGCAATCCTTTTTTCACTCTCAGCGCGCCTCACTCCTCTCTCGCCTTCCCTCTCCCTCGCTCCCCCTTCAGCTCCCTCTCATTCTTTCTGAAATGGTGTGTGCCTCCAGTAATTTACATAATACTCTCCTGACACCTTTACTTTAGTCATCAATCACAGTACCTTCTCTCAGTCTATCTTTTGTCTGAGCATGTCTCTTCTTTATCAGGCCATGCACAAAAGATTAATTTCACAGTTTTTCTCCCTTCTTTCTTTCCTTGCAAGATACAAAGCTCATGAAATGACAGAAGCAAGATAATGAAAACAACAATGCGAGCAGGGTTTTTGGTTTGGTTTTTTTTTTTTTTTTTTTTTTTTTTTTTTTGTTCTTGCAGGTTGGATCTCAAGATACTTTTTCTAACCTCGTTGTGTGCCATCTGTCTTATAAAAGGTCTGCTCTGTAGTTTTTTTTTAACAAGATTTTTCTGATTCTGCTCAGAACCTGGATAGGGGTGTAGATTCCATATTTAAATCGGGACAGAGGCTTTGGTTTTCCTAATCTCAGGGACAGTTAAAGCAAGGGGCCCACCTCTAATGGCAAGCATGGACTGCTGCACAATGCCCACACCCCAATTAATATTAATGAGGCCTTATGCATAGCCAATTTATGACATTTGATTGACTCACCCAACTACCCTTCAACCTGTCTTATAAATTGAAATATATGGTGGAGTCTTGTTTGCATATGCATATGTTCTTAATATTAATTAGGCTAATGGGTCTAAGGACTTGGAGATAATATGGGCAAAGAAGAAAAAAATTTTTACCACCCACAAGACAGAAAATTGTTTCACATCCTGTCTTCCATTTGAACAAAAGAAGTTGAACTTGAACTTATGCCAGTTTCTCCTGTTTTTTTTTTTTTTCTTAGATTATAAGGGATTACTAATCTTGAAAACAAAACATGCCTGCCACAGGCATTAATATGATTCACCATTTCTCACTTAACCATGGAACAACTTTTAAACATAAAAGCCTACTTGCATATGTGCAGCCACAGGTCAGCTCTGTCAGCTAAGGAGATTCAAAGTCTTCAGGCACAGGACAAAGGTTACATCAGAAGGAAGCATGTCATAAAACATCTGCCTTAGCACACATCACAAATGACATTTATTGCCTCAGAGTAGCTGATAGAAACCTTTTGGTATAGTCTAATTACGCCTAGAACAAACAGGTGTGGAACCCTCATGGATTTTGCTCTTGGGATGGGGGAGGAACAGGCTAATGATCTTTTTGCATGAGGATGAAAGATTTTGACGGAGGATGGAAGATTGCATGCATTGAGGGTAGCCTGGGCTATGTAGTCAGTAATAAGCCAACTTGGGCTATAGAGTGATGCCCTGTCTCCCCCAAAATAGTTTTTTCAATACTAGCTCACTCTCTGGATGCTAAATAAAGGGACATTCACATAGGCAAGTCTTGGTTCTAGGATCTATCCGCTGGCTTCATGGAAAACTTGTTTTATCTAAATATTATGGAAAGAGGATTGCACATTCTCTCGTTTGCCAGCTCTGTAAAGGGTGACAGTTGAACCCTCCTTGAGAAATCCCTGTTACTGTGACTTGAATCCACAAAATCTCATGAGATCTGTTGAAGGTTACACAGCTTGTTATACCAGGTCTAGGACTCACACCAAGGTAAAGACATTTGAAAGCCAATGTATTTACCCTAGTCATCCAAGGTCAAGGTGGCCCAAAGTCGATAAAAACAGTAAAGGAAACATCTGAAGAAAGGGACCCATGCTTCCTGTTAAGATAACTGATAACTTGACTGCCACCATGGTGCTCATGTGAGCAGTCATCATCAACGTGAGGTAAGGAAAAGCTCTCGCTTTATTGATGGTCGGTAGGCACCTTAGGACAACATACAATGTTCTATTTATAGTTTATAAAGAGCACTTATTTACAGCCACCACTTTAGAGTGAAAACTCTGTAGAATAAAGTCTCACTGGGCAAACATCTTCTGGAGCTTATGTAGGCTGCTCACACATGGAGAATCAAGAGAGCTAAAGGAAGAAGGGGTTTGCTGCAGCCATTGTGGGAAGAAATCCAGGAGGTAGCATCAGACATAGGGAAGGAAAAGAGGCCTGAGGGACCAGACAGGGCCCTGACAACCCTTTGTATTTCAACTGCCCATCTTCTCCAAATCTTGGCAGTTGGGTACAGCTTGATCTCAAAGCTCCAGAAGGTGCCTATTGATGTTATAGTGCGTTATGTCTCTCATCTGGCTCTCTAGTCAAAGTGTGTGTGTGTGTGTGTGTGTGTGTGTGTGTTTTTTTTTTTTTTTTGGTAAGGAAAGAAGAGGAAGAAAAGGGGAGGGGGTTCACTTACAAGAACAAGAGGAATAGACATCCCACTTCTCAAAGCCCACAGGTTGAGTTCAGCATCTGCAGAACTGGTGGGGGGCCATGATGGTGAGTCCTCTCTGATAACCATTGATTCTGCTCAGGCTTGTTCCCTTTTCTCTTTTAAAATAATCTATGCTGCTGAGAATGCTTTGACTGCATTGTAAAGATGTGACAGGTAGTGAAAAAGAGTGTGTATGAAGCAATCACGGGGCTGATGTGCTTTATTCTCTTCTCACATTAAATATGTGTTCATTAAACAAGGGCTTGTTTGCAGAGACAGTGGAAGAGGGAGGAGGGAGGAAGGGAAGGACGGAAGTGTGCCTGATGCTGCTTCTCCACGTCACAGTCACAGCTGTGTGACAGGAGCCAGCCTAGTGGGATGGCAGTGTGTGGGCTCCGGATCCGGCATCCTGTACAAGCTGGGTGCTTTTGTGTCTCAAGCTCCCTGTACCTCAGTCTGTCCTTCTGGAAATCGGTTCAATATGAGGAGTGATCTCTCTGAGATTGTCATCAGTGCAGAAAACGTGCCTGGTCTTTTTAAACCCTCCTTACTTTACTTTCTGGTTGTCTCCACCCACTGAATACATTAAATCATCCAAACATCCTATTCTCAAGGATTCTTGAAATTCCTCATAGCATTGTTCTCTTTTAGTGAACAATGTGTTAGGGTCGCCAGACCCTCTGCTAGTTGCTGAGCACAAGGAAGATAAAGGTAAGTACTGGCTTCAGAGAGCTTAACTTCTAGCTGGCCAGAAGGTATTGAACTGCTGGACACAACAGAATATGTGCGGTGTTACAAGCAAAGACTGACAGACAGGACCAAAAGGGCAAAATAGGGACTGAATGGCTTTAGTCCTCATGCCAAGGAAGATTTCCAAGTTGAGATGTGAAGGGCAGGCCAGAAAGCCACTGAGAAGAGCTCAGAAAGGGTGGGATGGAAGTGCTGAGGACAGCCATAGGAGACTTGCAGAGGTGTACTCATCACAGGTAAGGGAAACACAGTGCCTGAGCCAAGCAGGCCAGTCATATGGCTAACGTGTGCCTGCAGAGAGGCTGGCCAGACTGGAAAGACAGGAGGGAGAGAAGACATGCCCTTGATAAGGACCAGGCAGCTTCCAAGATAGGGGGATGAGGGGTAGCTGTTCTCCCATGTCCACTGACAGGCTGGACAGGGCTCCTGTGAAGTCAGCCTGCGAGGGCAGGCTTCATGGGGGCACTTTTCAAGGGATAGAGTGAGATCCCGTCACCAGCTGAGAAATTGGTTTCCTTTTTTTGTTATTCTCAGGTTCCTGCCCTGATCTGTTGGAAGGGTAAGTGTTAGGAGCTTTAAGGAGAATGCATGGCAATTGTTGCTCCAACAGTGAGTAGAGCTGCCATGTCCTTTGTGGAGAATGCATGGCAATTGCTGCTCCAACAGTGAGTAGAGCAGCCATGTCCTTTGTGGAGAATGTATGGCAATTGCTGCTCCAACAGTGAGTAGAGCTGCCATGTCCTTTGTGGAAAGAAAGAGGAAAATGGTTTTTGTCTCCCCACACTTCCTTTAGGTATTTACTCCAAACATGTGGACTGCCAGTCTAACCTCTCTTTTTTCCTGAAGAGGAACAAGAGTTAACGGGAACAAGGAAGCTTTCTGAAATTAGTAGCCCCATCTTCCAAACTCGCGAGTTTATCAAGGTGAGAGTGGCCAGGCATCTGCAAAGAGTAGAAATAAGACCCCAGCAGTTCCAGAGGCCCAGATGTATGCATTTGAGGCAGCTGTCTGTCACTCCCCTAGACTTCCCAAGCTTGCAGGTTGCTATTTGGACCAACATGTGGGAACCAGAATGCTTATGGAATCCATTTTGGAGTTGGCAGCCAGAACAAAGAATCCTGGCTGGAATGGAACAAGGAGGTGTAAATGTGGCCCAGAGCTGGAGGCTATCTGGTGTCTCCTTGATGACCCTTGTGTGGTAGGCAGCATGGTGGGCGTTTGGGGAGCCTCTGTGGAAGAGGTTATTTAAAAGCCTATAGGGCAAAAGGGATGAGGAGCAAACAGAGATCTCTGAGCCTGTCACCGATGAGCAGAACAAGCCCTGTCTATTCCTCTGTAGTTCAAAGGGGTGTGCTCCAGGCACACCCTACAAGTTGAAGTGGGAGGGCTATTTTGCCTATCCAATGGAACTCCACCCAGTGCTCCTCTTAGCTGCTATTGACAGGGTGTACCAATCCTGGGAAGGGCCTGCTGAGCTGTGGTTTTCCCAGCATTCTATAGGAAAGGGCACTTGTATTTCAATCACTGGTACCCTCTAACTCCCCACACACATTCACACAGACATGTGTGTGCGCGCATACACTACACACACACACACACACACACACACACACACACACAAGTGAATCTTGTTCTGCTTGAAAACACTAAAATATTCTCTGTCCTTCATATGTGGGGAAAACCCTTTAGGCGTTAGATACTGCAGTAATTACTATATAATGGAGTAAATACTATACTATAATAATTAACTTGTAAACCTTGAAATAACATTTACTGTAATTTAGACCAAATATGAACTGTGAGTAATGAAGCCCGATCCAACATGAAGTCATTTGCAGGGTGCTTTAAACATATGCCCGGGGAAGAGAAAGCAGCAGTTTGACATCATTACAGACATGGGCCCGAATGAGGCCCTCCCACAATGCGTGCATGCGGTGGTAGTTAGTCTCAAAAATCTTGTTAGTCTCTTCTTCCTTTTAAATAACTTGCTTCCCTCTTGCCTCTCCTTAAACTCTCCTTTCAGGTTGTCATAAGACAAGTATGGGTTTTTGTTTGTTTGTTTGTTTGTTTGGAATTTTGTTTTGCCTCAATTGATTGCAAATGCTTTAACCAAAACTACCATGTAAAGCCCAGGCAAGAGTCTTAGACACAGGCCGAGGGGAGATGGTTTTGGGTTGCCTGCTTCAGAGTAAATAAGCTCTGTCTGCTTCTGCAATGCGCATCTATGGTGCAGAGCTGATTTTGATCGCCACGAGGCTGAGATCCCTTGGCACCTGGAGTAAGGAGGCAGTGTGCTCATTTGGCACAGCACGGTCCTTTACTGAAGTCTTGTTTGTTGTTTTCTGTAAAACTCTGGAAGGTAGGTGGAGACATAGAGTTCCTGTCCCTTCCTCAGTAACTTCTCACCTGGGCAAGGAAGGGGTTTGTAGTGCACTGATCAAAGTGAAGGATTGCTCAAAGTTCACAGCACATGTGTGCTTCTTCAGCCACTGAGAAATGACAGGGAGCCCTGTTTGCCTCTGCCCTCTGCCAGCCCACACTTTCCTCCCCAGTCCTACCTCTGTCCAACAGCAGCCACTTACTTATCCTTCCACTTCCCTTCCTCTCCTCCCCCAGGCCTTTGCAGTTGGCCTACTCATGATCCGTTTTTATTAAACATTTCTAGCCTTGACACTTAGCTTTCTTTCTTTCTTCATTATTATTATTATTATTATTATTATTATTATTATTATTATTATTATTTTCTGATTTGAATCCTGTTCTGGCTTTCTGATATATTACCTGTAACCTTATAGGAACCAAGAGCATGTAGGTAGAAAACCTACATTTAGGGTGCAGTGCCTAGGGACATCACAAGGCTTACTCCATTCTTGCCAAATCCAGATGACAAACATCCTATTTCTCATCCTGTTTGAGAGCTAAGAGAGCTGACAGGCACACCAGAGGTTCACAGTGTGTCTTAGGTTGCAGGCTTGGCCTGCCAGGAGATTGCCCTTTGCTTATCATGGCTCAGAGTCAGTGATCATATTGTAGCAAAGGACAGTCTACAATAGCTCCTCCGCATATTAACCAGGGCCTGATGGAAGAGTGGGCTGGAGATGTCTGCAGGCAGTTCTGAGGAATCCAGACAAAGTTTCTGGATTCCTTGTCTCTCTCCAGGCAACCCCAAGATCCTCTGCCCTCTGCGAGTGACAGGCTTTACATTGTGTGTGTAGACCCCAGCCTTCCCAAACTGAATGCTCAACTCTCTTCTCCGTTAGACCATAGCTAAGAAATCATGCTTTTCCAAATTCATCCAGGCTATATTTGGGTGACAATAGAAATAATCCTCTCAGTGAGCACCCCCTGGAGCACTGTCAGCTAACCCATGGTTACATTCCCTGCTGCACCTCCCTAGGAGACAGCCCTGCCATCTCTTCTTAGGTTTGCAACTGGAATGAGGGTTGGGTAAGAAGATGGCGATCCTGGGAGTGCAGATGAGTTAGAGCAGCAGCCTCCACCATGAAGGTCCATGAGATAAATGAGGTCTGGAGCAAGCTCCTGTAACTGTGTGGGGCCAGCAAGCTTCGTGAGCTTCGTTCCTGTTTGCTTTTTAATTTCAGGGACACTACAAGTGTGTGACATTCTCTTTGTTGTCTTTAGAGCCGCCCACATTTTGACTGTCCCTTCTGGAGTCACCTGAAAACATTTATACGTCCCTTCTGTCTGTTGTTAAGTCACAGACCCTGGCATCCCCAGATGGGTTTTCATCAGCTCTGGGTCCCACTGCCTCAGTGTGGGTGGGCATCCTGATATTTAACACAACGGCTTGAAATCATATTTACTGTTTTCTTTTGCAGAGCAGAATCAGAAATAGGGAAGTTGAATGCTTTAAAACAGTTTTTTTTTTTTTTTCCCCAGAAACAAAAGACTACATTTTTGAAATGCTGGCTAGTTCACATTGAGGCTCCAGGAAGAGGCCTGAACTCATGCCCCTCCCTCCCGAGAACAGGGCAGAGGCTGCACTGAGATGTGACCATTGAAACAGACTCAAAGTCAATGTGCATAATTACTTACCACCAGTGGTTAATGTGCCCTGAAATCTCCCAGCTCCCCTCAGCCTGGGGCTCTACGTTTGATATTCAGATTTCCCTGATAAATGCTTGACTGACACTATTTCTCCCAAACACCTCTGGATTGCACACTGCCTCTTTTCTTTCCATCAGGATGCTGGGCCAAAGAGGACAGAAAGCTGTCACATCCCAGTCATGGAGAGGGATAAACTTTTCCCTAGAACTGAGAAAAGGAGCCATAACAGTTTTCTCCCTTAAGATCAACATTCTTATCTTAGAAGCAAGGAAGCAGAGAATCAGGTGGGGAAAGGCTTGCCAAGGGTCACACAACCACTTGGCAATTATGACTTTAAAAGGAGAGCTCAACTCAACTGAATGATACTGTGTGGTCATGGCTGTGGGCTCCTCACCCAGGCTGCATAAAGAAAGGACTGGGTCTTGTTGACATTCACCCCTCAACTTCCTGCTCCATGTATCATTCTGGCCAGCCTCAAATAGTCTTCTCTGAAGAGAGATTTTTCACAGATCTTTTCTTCCAAGTGCCTTGGTCACGGGGTATAATAGGAAGAATACTTTCAAATTAACATTTTGTTTTTCTTTGCCCTTGTTTTTGGGCTGCTTTGCCCTCTCTCCTGGAAGTCTGAGCTCGGATCCTAAGCCTGGTCCTCATATTCAGGCTTTCAGACAGTCTGCATGCCATGCCCACTAACTTCTTATGTGTTATCAAAGCTCACCTGCCCTCCCTCCTGTCCTCACCCTTGCCCTCCTGCCCTCCCTCCTGCCCTCCTGCCCTCCTGCCCTCCTGCCCTCCTGCCCTCCTGCCCTCCTGCCCTCCTGTCCTTTTGTCCCCTGCCCTCCCTCCTGTCCTTCTTCCAGCCTTCCTGCTTCATTGCTTTGAGCTGGAGTTCAACATGCCATTGTTTAGAGAAACTATGTTGTCACAAATAAGTCCTCTAGCTTTATGCCAGAAGAGTGACCATGAGCAGGGTCAGTGTACCACAGACAGGAGGACAGGGTGAGAAGTCAGGGGCATGAGATTTTCATAAAACACGGCAAATTACTCTAAGTTAGAGGCCAACCTGATGGACTGGCTGTTGTTATTATTTTTTACCTCTATCCAAGATATGTTGACACCTTCACAAGGCACCAAGTCTAGGCCCCTGTGAGCATAGATACCACTCAGAAGCACATGGCAATGGAAAACTCAAAAATCCCAAAGCACTACCTAGTAGGGACTGGAGGAGGAGGAGTGGGGACCCCTGGGAAGCTAGAAACCTTTGCCTCAGTGGTTGGACTAAGAGTTGAAGCAGGGGACTGGGAGGGAGTTGGGTAAGTGTGGAGGGAAGCGATTGTACATGGAAAGGAACAATGTGGGAGGTGCACAGGCAGCGAGGCTTCTGTCTACTGAGCGTTGAGACAGTCTAGTGTGACTTAGGCCTTGTCTTCACAGAGTAGCCTGGCTGCCTTCCTTCCTTCCCTTCTGCATCTCTAACTTTGATTCTTCAAGCATGCAAGTCACTGCTTTCTATAAAAGAAAAGAAAAGAAAAAAAAAAGAAAGAAACCTCTCTAACCTCTTTTCTATGTTCAGAGTACATAGAAAATAATCTCACCGTGAATGCATGTCTATAGGTAGAAGCTGGTCAATTCAGAATTTTCTCTCCTTTAAAAAGTAAATTTGATGATGATGGTGGTAGTGGTGAAATGGTGTGTGCACCTGCACACATGCATGGTATGTGGTAAGCATACTACAGGACGTGTGGAGGTCAGAGGACAACTTTATGGAGTCTAGTCTCTCTTCTTACACAGAGGTTTCCTCGAGTAATCAAATTCAAGTTGCCAGGATTTCCCAACAAGCATCTTTACTTAGCTCTCCTACTGGATCCCTCAGAATTTTCCTCAGATCAGATTGTCTCTGCCTCCACATTCTTGTATCCTCTGCTGATGACAGATTGGTGCTCAGTGGTCATTAGGTTTATGCCACATATGAAAAATTTTGACCTGGTGCGGACACCTTGTTGCCCAGAGCAAAGCCTTCTGAAGTGAGGACACTTCAAGAAGGATGTTGTCAGTCAAGCCCAAAGGTTCACACTACCAAGGACAGGTATGGTGGCTAAATGGTTAGCTAATCTCTTCTTTATCCCAGTTTTAGAGCTGACTTCTTTCTGCAGCTTCTTCAAAGCCACACGTGTCTCCCTGTGACCCCGGGCTTGACATAACGTCTTTAGTGACCTTAGGCTCTCTTAGGAAAGAGAGAAGAGAGAGCCCAGAACCTTCAGCATTGGCCCTGCAGTTTAAATCTGATATCAAGGGAACACCAAGCGTCTAGTCTCAGGAGGAAAGGTAAGAATCCATGTAGATCATGGGGATGAAATCCATAGTCAAACTAGTGTGCCAATACATTATCAAAGGCACAATCTCATTCATACTTTCATTTTTAAATTTACATATCTAGAAAAACCCTCTCTGATACTTCATTATCAATAATAATAATAATAATAATAATAATAATAATAAACTTTCCATGGTTGTTATCAGAATTAAATTACTTAATACCTTCAAGTTCTATAGAACAGCACCTGGGTTTAGTTATGCTTTTAAAAACTGTGAGCTGCTTCATTAGTTATTATCCATACGACCATTAACATGCCACAGAGGACGGTAATGATTTCATCATGAGCATGATGGTAGGCATGCACACCATTAAAATCTCTTGCCCGCTGTAATGCTCAGTTTGTGGTGATTCTGACGTGACAGAAGGAGCAGGATTTGTCCCACAGATCCCAGAGGAGAGTCTGCACCCTGAATAACTATTCCAACTATTGCTTGCCATATGTCCACAACCAAAAAAAAAAAAAATAATTTTAGAGGGCAGGGAATGAGCACACATGTGCACGTCTGCAGAGATAGCCTGCTGAAATCAACACGAAAGACATATTTACTACCGAGGCAAATGCCTTCATGTGTTTGTAAGTAGCTATTTCTGAACCTCCAAACGGGAAGGAGAGAGAAGCCAAATTCAGATGGCATCATGCGTTTGTTATTTTGGAGCAAGGTTATGTGGAAGGAGAGCTTCCTTTATGCCTGGAAAACTTTAAGGGGGAGAGATGAAGTATTTAAAGGTATTTTAATGATCATGAAAGGCACTGGCTTAATAGGGCAGGAAACTACAGTTCTCTTTTTACTCCCAGAAGGGAAATAACGAGGCTGTAGTGTACCCTTCCCGGAGGAGTCATAAAGTGGACTGCAAAGAGGCAGCCCCTGGAGACCCCCTCTCTGGGTCTCCGTGGTCCCTTAACTGTGAGTCTGTCTGCCTGGGTTTTCAGTGTGCTTATTAATTAGTGATCTTGCTACTCTGACTAGCTAACAGTAACCTGTGTCTGGTTAGGGAAGTAGTCCTTACCTTTTTGCATATATGGTTGGTTAGGGACCTTCCTGAATAAGCTGACCTCTTTAATCCAGTTTTCTTCTGGTTTCTCAGGCCTCTGCTAACAGGAACATTTCTATGTCTCCACCCCCATCCTTTCCATCTTCCTTACTTGGACCAGAAGACAGGCAGTTTACTCAGAATGTCCATCATTGATATCACAAGCAATTGAGTCTCTGCACGAGCAAGCCTTGCATTCTACAAACTCACCACGAATAATACTGAACCAGGGAATACTGAGGCATGGCTCCTGGAGGTTCTGTATGGCTCTCATACTATTTTCTGCAACTGATCAACATATAACATTGCTTCACATGATTCTGTTTAAATACACCTGAAAACTGCCAACTGACCCTTGGGGGTTCATCAGGACTGAGGACATAATGGAAGGGGGGCCTAGGGCAAGCCCAGACAGTCTTCCTTTGTGAACAGCCTTTCAGACTGACCTGAACATTAAGGACATTTCCTTATACTTTGGGCATGGGTCAGTATAGCCAATCATATTATCTCTATCGAAATACTGTAATTTTTTTTCATTTTCTGACATTTCCCACAGTGAGATGGAATCGTTCTTTTGAAGAGGTGTGTGTTTAGTTTGGGAGCCTTGAGTATCCTGAGTGGCTTGACTCTATTGGGCAGAAACATTCCTTGGAACTGTGACAGGGTCATGAAGCCAGCCCATTAAGGACACATACTACACATGTCATGTAAAAGGCACTGGAGAACTGTAAGTCCACTGCTTCAGCTCTCTACTCACCTCTTTCCATCAGCCATTCCACGAATATGTAGGAGAGGGGACACACTCAAATTCTGAAGGAGATGACATCACTACAGTAGTCGAGAAGACTGTGGTTCTCAAAGAAACCCTAACACGGCAGGCGCTCCAGAGTGTTTGGCAATACACTCGAAGCTGCAGCATTTCGGGTCCAGGTTCTGAATGGTTGTCACACTGGAAGCAGGTGGTGGCTTCTCTAAGAGAGATTTTGGTATTTCACAAGTTCCTTTACTCTGCTTTTGTGCATCTAATTATTTTTGTATTTTACTTTATTTCAACTGCCCCTTTCTCTCTATTTAAATCACCCAGCCTCACTGATGTAAGTTCCAGGGACTTTCTTCTCCACTTCTCTGCTCTCTGCCCCTTTCTCACACACAGAGGGGCATGTGACCACTCTGGATTAGAACTCATTGACAGTTTTCAAAATATGTGGGAAATCAGTGTTGGCAGTGGCCTTACCTAGCGCTTTGTTTTGGGGTCCAGTTTGTGAACATTCAGGGTGCATGGCCTCTTCTTCAGCTTGAAAGGAATCATCAGCAAAGATTAACAAGTTGTGACCTAGGACGACAATCTGCATGGAAGAAAAGCACTAGGTTCATTGGCCAGTCTGAAGAATATCCTCACAAGTATCAGTTAGGAAATTAGAATAGAGAGACTTGCCCTATCAGTGGACAGAGAGAAACTGGAAGCAGAAAGATGACCAGCAACTTCCCAGATTTATATGGAATGGCAGAATCAGGGGTGGATATACATTCCTGGCTCAGGAGCCAAGCCTGACTACCACATTTTCCTGTGACCTTCATGCTTGAAGGAAGCTCTTCTTCCTCTTTGTCAAGCCAAGACAGTACCCTGTGTGTCCCGGCCTCTTCAGATATTTCCTCCTTGGGAAGCTGATGGGATCCCTTACTTTATGACCAGGAATACAAATGGTCTTATGCCCCAAGCGCTCTCATAGATGGAACAACTATAGAGGCTCCCGATTGTATCCTGGCCTGTGGAGTATCTTTAAGAAACCTGCCTGCTAGGGGTTGATCCAATTGAATCTTTTAAAGGTACATTATCATGATTACATCCCCACCTGGTAGGAAACATTTTACTTTACAATCTACTTCTCCCGTCCTCACATACACTCTACCGCCATCTCTGTATTCTTGACTTTACAAGGCAGAGTTCGCGTGCTCAGGATACATCCATCTGCCTTCACCCTTCTCAAAGGCAGTGAGATTTGCCTCCTTTCCACAGGGGAGGAAGTACACAAACTGATTTAACTCAGCCTCTCAGATGTTTGCAAGACATCAGCAACACAGGGTTCCAGGTCCCCCTCAGTCCTCAACTGGCTCCCAACAAATGCTTCACCCTTCATTAAAAACAGAGTGGCCCTTGAGAGCTTCTGCCACACATGCTGTTCTTAACTCCGTCCTAGGACAGATAGGGCCCAAAGCCTCCACTTCTAGGCAGGCCCTCGTGAGTACTGAGCATGGAGCTGAAAGCCGAGTGCTCGCTGCTTCCGTAAAGGTAATTGCTGTTACCAGTACCACGTTGAGTTTGAGAGGCAGGCATTGTAAGAGACAGTTGTAGCCAATCTGAGTTCAGAGGCCAGCAACAGCTTTATTTGTATTATACGTCATAATAAATGCCAGTTTAGAGCGATAGCATGTGAGAAGCAAGACTCAGCACCTCAGGCGAAGGGACAAGAGGGAATTACGATCACAAAGGCAGGATGTACGTGAGTTCCAGGTCACTTATCAGTCGGAACACCCAAACACTCCCCTTGGTCCTCTCAGGAACAGGACACTGGGATGAGAAATTCTTAACTTTAGAGTTAAGGAAAGTTAATTTGCCTATTGACTTCAGAACAGAGCTGGTTGAGGACGATGTGTTGAGCCTTACTTCAGGTTTCAGTGTCTCTGAGGTAGGATTCTTAAGGCCTACATAGACCATGGCTTAACAGTTTACAGGAAAGCTGGTCACAGGCTGTATGTTAGCTCTGAAAAAGAAAAACACAGAAAGATGCAGCTCTGCTCATCAGCTAAGTGACCAGCAGAACCGGCCTCAGGTCCTTGCTTTACATGGCTGAAAAAGCTGGGCTTCCTATGGGCAGAATGCATTCCTGTCAGCAGGTGCTTGTTCATCATCCATTTTTGGTTTCTCTTAGTTAAAAGAGCTTAAAGGTGCAGAGGGCCAAATATTTCTGTATTTATTGCTCTTTGCTTAACTTAAAAAAGTGTTTGGAGAAGTTTATCAACATTGTAAGCAAAAGAAAAAAAAGTATGGCATTTCAGTTATAATGATCTAGGCTATGTATTTAAGCTCCTTCTCCACAGTCATGTCCTGAATCTAAAGAGTGGTTGGATGTGTTCTCATGACAAGTAGGAAAGAAGGGATTAGTTACATAATCCTAAAGGAAGTGTGTCCTTAGAAACCAGACCTTCCTTTCTCCTAGATTAAAATAGCAGTTGATTTCACGATTTCCTAACTGTTAATCACACCAACAGGTCCAGGGATGTTGAGTAACTGGTCTAGAATTCTGTCTGTGGTTTAAGAAAGTCTGTGTCTATGCCAGCAAGATTTTGCTGAAGGGACCCTGATATAGCTATCTCTTGTGAGGCTATGCCAGTGCCTGGCAAACACAGAAGTGGATGCCCACAGTCATCTACAGGGCCCCCAATGGAGGAGCTAGAGAAAGTACCCAAGGAGATGAAGGGGTCTGCAGCCCTGTAGGTGGAACAACAATATGAACTAACCAGCACCCCCAGAGCTCGTGTCTCTAGCTGCATATGTAGCAGAGGATGGCCTAGTTGGCCATTGTTGGGAAGTGAGGCTCCTTGGTCTTGCAAACTTTATATGCCCCAGTTCAGGGGAACACTAGGGCCAAGAAGTGGGAGTGAGTGGGTAGGGGAGCAGGGCGGGGGGAGGGTATAGGGGACATTCAGGATAGCATTTGAAATGAAGAAAATGAAGAAAATATCTAATAAAATAATAATAATAATAAAAAGTCAGTGTCTGCTGTGGAAGTCAGCCACTCCAATATATGGGAGACCAACTCTCAGCCTTGTCCCTACAAAGATCACAGAAAAAGAGACATCCTGGGACTGTCTCTGCAACTTTGGATACTGAATTTAAATTCTATTCAAAGTAAAGCAGACAGGCCATTTTCTCTATTGTGCAAATTTCAACCAGAATGAAACTATCAGTGAAGTGGGTGGGCGAATTGTCATAGAAACAGAGGGCCCAATGGAAGTGCACAAACATTTCCAATGAGAGTGGCTGTTGGGGCCACACGGTGTCTGTTACAGTACTTAACTCGCTGTCCTAAGCAGAGAGCAGTGGCTTGGAGACAGTCAACACCACAGTTTCTGCCCTCTGATTTATAGTACAGTACCTAGACAATAGTCCAGTTTGTTTATAAATACAGTAACACACACTCATGCATACATGCACCACGTACACATCCATACATGCACACATACATACATGTACACACACATGTACACAGGCATATATGCTGCCATTTTCAGGGGAATTTAAAGGAACAGGAAGGAGAAGTGGGATTCTTCCATTGTTGAAGCACTCTTAATTCCCTCACCATACAAGATGACCATGTGCCACACAAACACTGGCATTCACCCTTTCTAAAACCCAAACGCCCACACAGATAACACAAAGACACCAGCCATAGCAGATGTTTGTCCTCACACACATCTGGGCATGAGTTCACACACAAGAACTCTGAGGAATCAATATAAGTTGGTGACTACATTTGGTATTCCATCCAACTAAAACAAAAGGAAACAAAACAAAATGGTAGCCACACTTATGACATTCCCAGGTGCCTCAACATCACCTGTTTCCACTTACCACCATTCCTCCATGCAAAGAAGCTTGAACACAAACACTAAGAGGAAGAAATCTGTGCTCAAAGCTGTAAAAATCTCTTTCTCATGTCTCCATGTGGCTGGGGGCTTTCTTGCATGTCTCCAAGGTGTATCAACTTTCGACACTTTGCATCTCGTGCATAGGGCCGAGGCACTGGCATGGAGAACTCCTAGGTGGCTACTGAGCCGCAGGAGAAGTTGGCCAATAAAATACGGCACCAGGTTTGCTATTTCTATTAGCCCCCGAGGGAGACTTCCGAGCCTGGGACACCCCTTCTGTTTCCAAACTCCTTTCTCTGGACTGAGGTGAGTCTCTTGAAGAGGACAAATGATCTCTTTTGGGGACTCTGTAGATGAGGAGGAAACACAGCAGACAGTGGCATGGTGGTTTCTAGTCTGCAACTCATAGAGATGTTTCCCTCAATCTCATTTTTCACACTAGAAATGTAGAATTCAGTATTCTCATAGAGCATTTATGAATGTGGTGGTAGCTTTGACAGGAACCATGCCTGTGGGTTGGGGCTGGGACTGGCATGAGTAAGGGTATGCTTTAGTTTGGGTTTCCATTGCTCTAAAGAGATGCCAAGACTAAGGCAACTCCTATAGGGGTCAGCATTTAGTGGGGGCTGGCTTGGAATTTCAGAGGTTCAGTCCATTATCATCATGAGAGGAAGCATGGCAGCATCCAGACAGACATAGTTCGGGAGAAGGAAGTAAGCGTTCTGCCTCTTGATCTACATCCAGAAGGGACTGTCTCCTCAGCACTGGATGGAGCTTGAGCACTAGGAACCCTCAAAGCCCACCTTCACAGTGGCACACTCTCTCCAACAAGGATGTACTTACTCCAACAAGGCCACACCTTTGATAGTGTCACCCCCTGGCCATGCATATTCAAACCATCACACATTGCTTTCCTTGTGGGACTCTTCCCAAAACACTGGGTACTGTTTTCTGTCTGAGTCACAGTGGTCAGCTACAAAATGCCACAGCAGTTATGTGTTTAGATGCTTTCAAAACCACCATAGCCTCACATAGTCTCACTCTGCAGCCTACAGGTAAGGCCTCACATAGTCTCACTCTGCAGCCTACAGGTAAGGCAGACTGTATGACGGGAATGCCTAGTTGTCAAGTGAAATAAGGCTTTGTAGTAAAGAAGTGACCTAGTTTCTTAGTTCTTTGATCCTTGATTACAAAGCCTGAACTAAGCACATGGTCAAATGGGCATGAAATCTCACCATTTTGAAGCATGTAAAACAATGATAGCTTTAGCTTTGAGCACCTTTTTTGTATTAACTCTTATAGGCCTCCCAGCCACCTGTGACGTTAAGGACTACAACCTGAGGTACAGTTAGGTAGCTTGCTCTAGAAGGAAAAAAATGTTCCCTGTTTTAAGGATGGAATGGCTGTTGGCTTAGGAAATTTTTTTGTTTTTTGTTTTTTAACACACATTCTGTACAGGTTTACTCAGGAAAACAATCCTGTGCCTCTCCCTGTAGGAAGGCTGGGCATTCATTCTCACACTCAACACCATTCCATTCTGACCATGAGTATGCCTTTCAGCAACATATGGCTTCTCTTTCTCTGACCTTCCTACCTATAGCTATGTCCCTAGTGGCTTGGCCTGCCAGATTCCTGCTGCCCAAACAATCTAGCAAGAACATCCTCTATCCTGACTGCCAGAATCCCTGTGTGGACCTGCTGACTGTTGTTTGGGGAGGAATGCTAGAACTGGGAACTGGTCCACCCTACCTACCACCTCAGCTGAGGCTCAGCCAGAGGGAAGGCACGATTTATACAACTGGAGCATAATAGGAACTCTTTCAGAGGTAATCCTATTTTGTATTAGATGCCCCTCTCGTGTTGGAACTCATACAGTTCTGTCAATAAATGGAGTTTAGAAAAGGACTCTGTGGCTGTGTGCCTAAGAAACAGGCTGGGCATGTGGGAAATGGACACTGGGGCCTTCCAAGGCTTGCCAGTTGTATATGATGTTCATAAGTAGCTTTACCTCTCTGAGACTCCATTTCTTTCTCTTAAGCAAAGAAGAATCAGCATTCTGTAGGTTGTCACAAGCATGTATGAGACTCCTTGCTAATGCCAATAGGCATAAGCCTGGTGAACTCCATGTCTGATATGTTCTCAGTATACTCTTCATGACTGTTATTTATTAGTAGGGTTCACAAAATGGGAGGCCACTGTAGGCTGAGAGAGAAGGGTAGGGACCTGTGAGTTCTGGTGGTCATAAAACAAAACAAACAAAGCAAAACACCAAAACAAACTAGCCAGAGATGGAGAAACAGAGTGAACAGGTGGAGCAGTGTGTGAGCATGGAAGCCCTGCAGTGCCAAGCTCACAGGTTGATCCTACACATTCCTTGCCTTAATTGCCAGGAAGAATCATAGCAAATAAAGAACTCAAGCTCCCATGGGCTGAAGAGATTAAAACCTGCAAAAAGCCTAAGTCATTTAATGCTGAGTGAACCAGAGGCCACCTCCCTAACCTTCAGAGGTTAGATAAAGATATGGACACTTGTTCTGTGAAGCATTGGGAAGTCATGGTTGTTTGCTGTTGACTTGGCCTGACCAATGCTTGTATGGATACCAATAACCTAACATGGCTGTTGTAATAATCCAGTCACAAAATGAAAAGCTCAGACTAATTTGGGTAGAGGTTGAAGTGAGAATGAGTGAAAAGTGTTCCCTTGGGCAGATTCACATAAACTAGTGACTAATTAGATGAGAGCTGTGTGTGTGTGTGTGTGTGTGTGTGTGTGTGTGTGTGTGTGTGTGTAATTGAAAGGGTTGGAAATGTAAAAAATGGAAATAAATTTTAAGTGTCCCTTTTTAAAGAAAGTAGGTCTAGTGATTATGAATGTGACAGTATCAGTGTCATAAACTAAGATGTCAGAAGGTAACGCAGGTCTGGGGACAGATGAAACTTATTGATTTGCTATTTGTAGTTCTTTTGAGAGGAAGTATAAGGATGTGTCTAGACAAGAGCCTCCTCAGCCTCAGACTGATGATTCTTCATCGAAGCCTATAATTTTTGATGTGGGGAGAGTCCTGTACATTGTGTATTGATAGCAGCAGTCCAGGTTTCTACCCACTATCTCCCACTGGTGGGGAGAAACCAACAGCTCTCTAAACACTTCCTGATACTCCAGGGCAGTGCAAAATCACAAGTAGTTGAGAACTTACAAAGCTAGAGGAAACTGGAGATGTAGGTGGTTTGAGAGGGATTGGCTTCCAGAAGAGCCAGGGAGTTGTAGTTCTGCAGGAGTCAGTGTTTGGCTCATCTTCAGAAGTTAGCTGCTCAGCAGAAGCCTTACAGTCTAGACGGTGTCTCTAGGATACCAGGCCCCTCTCAAGCCCCACCGAGGCCGGACTCTCTGAGGTATGTGTATTTTCTTGAGCACATCAGCTGAGCCCAGAACAAAGCTTTCCAAATGGAATGAGCAACTCTCCCACACTGCAACTGGCAGCAGAGTTGGGGAGGATCCCCTTTTCATTTCCTATGCATTATGTTTTTTTTCTTTTCCTTCTGCTTTTCAAAGGACATTTTTACAAGGTAGTATCTTATATTGCTCTGCCTGTTCTCTGAGAAAAGATAAATATTTTCAATGTGTTTTGTGGATCATATGCTCCCATTGAGAAAATGTATCCCTTATGGACATTGCTATTTTGACCTCGTTACCTTATGGATCAAAAGAAATTTGACAAATAGGGCCCTGGATGTCCAGGAAGCCTCTCTTATTTCCAGGTGAGCAGGGGATTGGGACCATTGAGGGTACACATTTGCATTTCCCAAAGGGATGTAGCAGAGGCTGAAGGGAGTCTGGTAAACAGGTCTATCAATGAGAAGCCTGAGAAGATGACCTTGCTCTTGGTCCCCAACTCTGGGTCTCACATAACATCAGTAGTGAGGGGAGACTGGGGAATGGTTCAGAATTCCGCAGAGGCTCTGGGACCACCCCAGGGAAGCTTATGCAATCGAACCCTCCCGAGAAACTGAGTACAGCTGCTTTCTCCCTCAAAGGAATTCCCAAAGAGCTTTCACTGGGTGCAGAGTGACGCACCTCTCCTAGCTTGACAAAGAATTTTTTCCAGTTTTAGTGCTGAAACTCTTGCATCCTGGGAAACTGTTCAGTCTTTGAGAACCTGGGACGGTTCAGTTACCTTCCTTGAAGAAATGGGCCTGAGGGGAACTCTTGTACTCTGAGGAAGATGAGGAAAGCCCAAGGCTCACAGTCCCACTCACAGCACCCTGGATATTAGACATTTAGCCCTTTTATCTCTGGGAAACCCCGTATTATAGATTGCACTCAGAATCCCAGTTTCAGACTTTTATTAGCTAGATGACTTCAGATAAGTTCTTCCAGCTAGCTTCATGTCAGTTTTCTCATCTGTGATCCTACGTAATTCTACTTTCTCCTGTGTGAACTGAATGAGATTAGTGTGTATAAAGCATTTGGCATATAGGCTGCCACAGTGTAGACAGTAAGAGACGGTTATTACTATAATTAGTACTTGGTTCCCTAAGCCCTTTATTAATGAGTGGTAGCAGCTAAGAATCTTGATCTTATAAGCCAGCATCTCAGCTAACAAGCCAGGACAGCATTAGATCTCATCTTACCTGAATTACTCGGAGCCTCTGCTCAGTTGATAAAGCTGGCCTGAAAATGTCATGAAATGCTGTCTACTTGATTTTGAGACTCCATTGTCTTCACTGTTTTCGGTTCTCTCTTTCTTTTAATAGATCTTCTTAAATTCCTAATCTCTGCTTCTTAAGAACCCTAGGCTTTAGTCCTTGGAATTCCTTATATTTACCCAACCATGATCTTAACCCACCACCTGATACCAACCTGTATCAAGATTTTCAGTATTTTCTTACCTGAGTACTTCTGACGTTTCCCCTGTATGCCACCTCTCTCCTCGTGTATAGTCGCACACAATGTGTTTATCTTAACTATGGGTACTTGGGTCCTTTGTTTCTTTCTTTGTAGTGTACGTCCTTGTCCCTACCTCCCCTCTGATGACAACTAAGACCCTGTTCTTCACCCCCTGCCCAGCTCACAACTCTAGGTTTCACTTGAGTATCCGAAGGCCATTTCACTCCAAGAATCCTTGCCATGAGACTGTATTATAGAAAAGTTGGTCTGAGACATAAATTACTGGAGGACATCCTTGGGGTCTTTTCTTGAAGCCCAAAGGACCAAGTCAAGAAGAGATTACTTTCCTCTTACAATGTAGTCTGGACCAGAAACATTATGTTAATTGAAGTAATGCCCAGGGACATTACCTTTCTTGATTTATCTGTGCTTTATTTGTATTTTACAGTCTTTTAAAAGATTATGGCAGGATGATGAAATAATACAACTGACTTTTTATACAAGGATTTAATCTATGCCACATGCAATTGCGCACAATTTTATCACTCCCTTCTTTATCATTCTCTTGTCATAGGTTTCTGGGATTGTCTTTCTGAATATATTATTTATAGACTGAAGTGGAAATGAAAATAATAATAAAGACTTCTAGATATACTTCTAGATATTTGGGGTCTAGTCTTTTGAATAGCATTAGAAATAGTAAATGTTGGTATTGATGGTAATTGCAATATTTAAAAACTGACCAGTGACACATAATTATCAGTTTATGTTGCTGTGTGGCTTGGATGGGTTGTGTGTACTTTCATATAATTTTAAAAATTAGTTTATAGAATAAACAAGTCACGCGTTTCTATTGTCAAAAACCTTTCAAAGCCTTCAGTCCTGCTGTCTGGAGACATGTTTGACCATCTTACAGTGCGTATATTTACCTAACTTTTTTTCATTCTGCTACCTAAGTATCTTTTTTTATCAGCAGAAAGTTGTGTATGACTGATGTGTGTGTACACTAATACTTGTGTAGTGTGTCTATGGAAGGTGAAGATTTCAAGTTTCAAGAATCAAAGACTGTGACTTTTGGATACAATTTGACTCTTAGGGAAAAAAAAGCTATATTCAAAATTATCTAAACAGCTGAAGTATGACTACATTTTGAAATTCACAACTCTTATTATTTTTGATTTGTTTTGAGAAATTCCTTTGCAAAGTTAATCTAAATCTTTCACATAATCCTTCAGTCAGGGTCTCCTTTATTCTCCTTGGAGATGGATGGACACATATCTGTGAAATATGAAACTTGAAAATGTGAACTGTAAGAAAAATCTGGTAAAAAGGAATCACAAGATGGGATAAAAATGGAAGTGGAGCTGTCTCCTTATGAATAAACAGAATAAGAAGACAGAGAGGTGTAACAAGTCTCCCTTCTTACCTACTTTGTCTGCATAGTAACTTTTCTATCATCTGTCCATCCATCCGTACCCACTGAAGTCTGAAAGACAAATAGTAGCAGTCCCCTATGTGTCTGCCCTGCTGCTCGGTTAGTGAGACTGTCTTCCAAGGCCAAGGACGTCAGAAGCAGTCATCCACACTGATACTAGACACACCGCCAAACGAGAGCACATACTGAAGTGTGAATTTGAAGGCCATTTAACACTGTAAATTTCCCCCTTGTATAACAATTATGGAAACACTGCATGTCAATTGACAATGCAGTGTACACAGGGTGATGTGAACAGTGTTCACTCGGCCTCATAATTCTCCTCTTTATGGCTGATGGTGAGCCTGCCCAGTGTCACACAAGCCATTACTCAGGGACAGTTCTCATAACTGAGTATTGTCTGACATTCACTACAGGTGTACCCATACAACCTGAAACAATGTTTCCCACTGGGCCTAGAACCAGAATTTCAGATTTGAAATGTATACTGATTTGTTGAAATGTATACTGATTTATTTGTTTGGCAGGTTAATTGGTTTTTCATTCTATTTTTTTGTCTTTTTTTTTTTTTTCGATTTTTTGCTCTCCCCACTCTGTTATTTCTGTCTTGGGTAGTTGAGGCATATGGGACCCGCAGAGAGAAGCTTAGGTCTATGTGGAGCTGCCCAGCAGTGGTGGGAATATCACATTATTAATATCACGTACCTACTGGGGATGAGAAGGGTATTTAAGATAGATGGATTTATAAAGGCTTGTTTGCTTTTATTTTATGTATATGAGCATTTTACTGCATGTGTGCATGTGTATGTATAGTTATATGTGTGCATATATGAGTGTGTATGTGCATGTGCATGTAGTATTCTTGGAAGCCAGATTCACTGGAACTGGAGCTATGGATAGTGGGGGGCCTCCAAGGGGTTCAGAATGGAAGCCAAGTTCTTACAGGGTCAGTAGTACTTTTAACTGCTGGGCCATCTCACCAGCACCAAAAAGATGAACTTTTAAAACCTAAATTAATCCTAGTTAAAGTCCCCAGAATTCTAATCTCATCTAAATATCTGTGTCCAAAATCCTACTGACTCTTTAGGGATTAAAAGAGAAAAGGCTAGGGCTGGCAGGTCTAGAGGTGTGGCATTCATGATTTACTGGTCACTCTGTGCCTATTATTATTATTATTATTATTATTATTATTATTATTATTATTATAATTGACACAGGGTGTCTCTGTATAGTCCTGGCTGACCTGAAACTCACCCTGTAGACCAGGCTGGCCTCGAACTCAGAAATCTGCCTGCCTCTGCTTCCCAAGCGCTAGGACTAAAGGTGTGTGCCACCATTGCCCGGCTTATTGCCTGACCACTTGGAATAGCAGGTTTCTCATGTGAAAAAACAAACAGACACAAATGGCTGGTCCACTCTATGCTAATTTCTCAGGATAAGAATCTTTAGGTTGTCTTAGGAAGAACTGGGGAGTGCAGTGAAGAGTAAAGTCAGTATGCACACTGTCATGTCACACTCTTAACTCTCCTCAGCCCCAGGAGGGAAGACTTTCAGTCTAAGACGCAGACAGGTTCTACCCCTGATGGCAGAGTGGTCCTCTAGGAACCCTTGGTTTTAAGAATAAACCCCCTGACTTGCTGTCTGTATAAATGATCAAAATGAATGACTGTGCTTCAGTCGTTTTAATGGCTATGAGCATGCTAGCCATACTTCAGTCTAGGCATTGGGCATCACATCTTGCATTGCTTCATTCTTTCCTTTTAATAAAACACTACTTACACTAGGTAAATTATAAAGAAAAAAAGCTATGGCCAGTGGCTTTGGAGATTCAGGGTCAAAAGCACACATCTAGTAATGACCTTTTGTGGACATGTTCGGAAGGAAGTTGTGAATGCTAGTGCTTGTGACTTTCTTGGTCATTTTCTCTTTTCTTGTAAAGCCACCGGTCAGGGGATCTACACTGATGATATCCTATAATCCCATTCCCAAATATCACCTTTAAATACAACAGCTAAGATTCTATCCTCTTTATTCCTCACAATCAGGAATTAAATTTCAACATAGAGAGCCTCTGGATATCCACTCAAACCACCTGGAATCTTCAAATTATAAATTATAAGATGTGGGCACCAATGTACATGGGTAAACAAAGGTGTGCAGTGTTAGGAATTTGAATGTCAGCCCATGCTGACAGGCAGGGTATTGAGGTACACATTGGTCATTGGAATCCAAATTAACCTTTGCCCTGGGATTGGTCCAATACCACAATCTTAGAAACTGACAAGTTCTTTAAAAGATTGATTTTATAGAGAGGAGAAAAACAAATCGTCAGGCAAGTGTGGGAGGGAAAAAAAAGAGAAATAGAAAATTGTGATTATTAGATTTCAAGATGATTTTAGTGTCTATTAAATTATACGACTAAGTTGGAACAAGTGTCTCTTTTTTTTTTTTTTTTCATGAAAATTTTCATGGTAAAAACTTAATTTGGTAATCTGGGGAATTTTCCATGTTCTTACTCAGGTACACACAAGGATCCAGAGTCATCTCTGCTACATTTGGTGTTTTCCTTTTTCTACTTTAGCTTGTGCTTTGGTTTATTTGTTTCCTTAGCATAACCTCTCAAATCCAGCCATAGCTCTTCGCTTGGCCATCAATCTTGTTTCCTCTCTATCTATACATAGCTTCAGTCCTCTTTGTACAATAGGGTCTCATGGGCTGTGGAGGTTGGGGGATGGCAGGGAAACACTATTCGATTATAACATTTTATAGGTTGTCAAAGCTCTAATGACATTAGCCAGCTATCTGCAAAGAAAAACCTTTGTGATGGCACATTACAGGTTGCCACAGGCTTGACAAACCTTTGTGAAGTAAACAAGAGAGAAGAGATGAAAATACAGCCCATGTCTGTCCCCCACCCGAGTGCCCACCCAGCACATCCCGTGGCCATTCCCTTCCAGCTTATTAGCCCCTGAAGGGCACTTTTAATATAAAATATAGATAAAGTCTTCCCAAATCAGAAAGGTCTCCAAGTCTCCAATTTAATTGGAATGGAAAATGCTAACTAATTGGCATCAAAATTTGATTTGTGGAAGAAACCTCCTTTTTGTTGGAAACACAACAGTGTGTCTGGGAATACAAGCCCAGTCCTTCAAAAATCATCTGTGTGTGCCACCGAGGAATCAATTAAAGTTGATCTGGCATATCTGCGTTTGACAAATATAAAGAAATCTCTGATTAGGCAGAGGGAAAAAAAAAAAGAAGCACCCCCTTTCTTGCTCTCTCTTCTTCTCTCTCTCCTCTGCCTCTTCCTTTCTTCTCCTGTTTCTCTTTAAAGGCAGTAGGTGTCAGAAGGGGGTGGGTAGTGATATGCAAAACACGGCCTCCGTAACCAAAGTAGCCTGCAAAATTAGGTGTCAGCATGCAAAGCTTATTGATGTATGAATGCGGAAAATGAAAGGCGGCAGTAGACAGCCGGGGCTAAAGGTGAGGCGGGCACAGCGAGAGCAGCTGTAGATCCACGTCAAGGTGCTGCTATATGAGCTCCGGGTTTTTTCTGGAGGGCCACAGCCTAACAAGGTAAGCCTGGCTCTGAAATGATGGAACAATACAATATAGGCACACTCAGTGTGAATGCCAAATAAATTGACATGGTGTCTCTCCACCTCCCCCTCCCACTCTCCACCCCCTCAAAGTCGGCCTGTGTATTCATTAATAAATTCATATTCTGAGTTTTCAATAAAAGAAGAAAATGCAGTGTAAACTGGAGTTACTTAGTGACACCCAGCTCATTGCTTTTTATTGTTGCTTGCAGCTACGAAGCCTTCACAGTGCACTAGTAGAATTTATTACTGTCTGTCTCTGTGGCAAGTTGGCGAAGTGCGCCTTTTGAAGAAAATTGACCCACACTTCATGAATATGATGAAAAATGCCAATAACACTACAAAGCTGAAGCTCTTGACATTATTCTGCAAAGAGCTAAAAGACAGTAATGAAAGTATTGCAATTACAAATCATTACCTTCTCCTCCTCTCCTCTCCTCTCCTCTCTCTCTCTCTCTCTCTCCCCCTCTCTCTCTCTCTCTCTCCTCTCTCCACCCCCCTCTCTCTCCCCATTCTCTGGATTGCCCCTGGTGCTGTTTTGCAAAGCATGATGGGTCATGGAAGGGGTGAGAATGCTTTGGTGCTGACTTTTCCAAGAAAAGAAAGGAAGCAAAGCAAAGAAGGGACAAATCCATTCCTGTAGAAAGGGTGCTGTTGGTGTTGGTGTTGGTGTTGTGTTGGTGTTGGTTTTGGTATTGATGATGTTGTTGTTGTTGTTGTTAGTGGTGGTGGTGGTGGTGATGATATTGTTGGTGGTGGTGCTGGTGTTGATGTTGATGTTGATTTTGGTGATGGTGCTGGAGATGTTGTTGTTGTTGTTGGTAGTTGTGGAGATGTTGATAGTGTTGTTGTTGTTGGTGTGGTGTTGGTGTTGGTGTTGGTGATAGTCTTGTTGTTGTTGTTGTTGTTGGTGGTGGTGGTGGTGGTGGTGGTGGTGGTGCCATGGGCAGCAGCAGGGGTATGAACGTTCTTAAAGCTATGGGTCAGAGGGTCATGACCTTGGTTGTGACCTCTACCATCCGAAAACTGGAATCATTTGTTTGCTAAACTGTTCTCTCCTGGCTGAGGCTTTGAGCATGGCTTAAGGAAAAATTACCAGCCATCTTTCTTTTATTATGTTATAAGTTATGTCTAGATATCAGCACATTACTTATTAAAATAATATTCATCTTCATTGTAAGGAGCCAGGCTCTATACTTAAAAGAGCAAAACAAGAGGAACCATGGAGAGCAGACACTGTGGACCAGGCCTTCACTCCCAGCACTTTGGAAACTGAGGCTTCAGAGCAGGCACAAGTTGCCATTCTGCACTACACAGGAAGACCCTGTCTTGATAGACTGAAGAAAAATCCAAAACAAGTTAGTAAAACCAAGAGAGAAGGAGACCAAGCATAGACTATAACGTTTGCCTTTGGCATGCTTTCATGACAGAGTTGCCACACTATCTGTGTGGTGCTGTGGCATGGCCTTTGGCTGTGTTGGGACCCTGGTTGCTTTCTCTTTATTATGTGTGGTCCACGGAGAGGAGAAGAGGTATCTGAAAGGAGTACTTTTCGGTTTATGAATAGCCCTATTCTTTCTTATTGTTTAATAGCCATACATATATGCATGTGATCAATGGGAGCCATTTCACCCCACCCTCTCCCTCAGCCCTTTCCCTCTCTCACCTGCATGCTTCTCAACAGGCCCCTTGCTAGACTCTTGTCTTTATTTTGTTGTACAAATATGTTATATAAATTTGTTGCTTTATTAGTTACATGACCAAATATAGATGGGGAGCTACTTAAGAGGAAGGACAAGAAATCAATGGCTACACATGTGGAGAAAATCACACATATTCTCTCTAGCAAGTGTTAACTCCAGTAGTCCTTCAGCAGGGGTGGTGCCTAATGGGCCCCTCCCCCATGCATGTGGTTCTCTGCATAAGACTTGCTTAACATTGGGCCCTTCCAACCATTCTATTCTATTCATCGTTAAGTTATTATTTACTTTATATCCCAATCACCACTTCCCCTCCCTCTTCCCCTCCCAGTTCCCCCTTCATACCTCTCTTCCCCTTATGCACGCCTTCTCTCCTTCTCAGAAAAGGGGAGCTTCCCATGGACATCAACCAGCCTTCACATATTAAGTTGCAGTGAGTCTAGGCATATCTTCTCCTATCAAGGCTAGACAAGGCAGCCTAGTTAGGGGACAGGGATCCAGATGGAGGTAGTCAGAGACAGCCCCGGATCACCCTTTCAGGGGTCCCACATAAAGACCCAGCTATCCAACTGATACATATGTGCAGAGGGCCTGTCCCACGCATGCTCTCTGGTTGTTGGTTCAGTGTCTATGAGCCTCTATGGGCCCAGTTAATTGTGGTATCCTTGAACCCTCTGGTTCCTTCATTCCTTTCTCCCCATCATCTACAGGATTCCCCAAGCTTTGTTTAGTGTTTGGCTGAGGTCTCTGCATTTGTGGCCATGCTGGGTGAAGCCTCTCTGAAGAGCATTTATGCTAGATTCCAATCTGCAAATATAGCAGACTATCTTCATAGTGTCAGGAATGGGCTTCCTCTCATGGCATGGGTTTCAAGCTGGGCCAGTCACTGTCAACCCACATGACAGGTTCGTCTTCTGCTTCTCTTATGATGTAAATTCTTCAGGAAGTTCATAAGGAATGTTTGAAGTCATACATGGACTCAGGAAAGAGATCTAAAAGGGACACGGTGATACTTGAATTTGCCCTGAACTTGAGAGTTGGGAACAAAGACATAAATTGTGACATCTACACTTGCTGTTGGGTGGTCCTCCTGTCCCTGGATCCAAGTTGTCAATGTATATTTACAATGTTTATGGACATTAGGCTGAACCTCCTCTTCATATGAGTTGGAGTAGTACCAAGGTAGAATATTCTAAAATCCCAATGCTTAAGCGGTCTAGAAATTTATTCCTTAGCTTATAACACAATCTAGAATGAGTAATGCTGGCTTTTAGAAAGCTTTCAGTCATGTGAAATTAAACTTCAGTTTTATGATCTTGTCATTTCTTAAGATTCTGGGGTTCTCTTTAGTGAGGCATTAAACAAAGTAAACTTTAAAATGACCCAGAATATAATTGCTTTCATTCTATTGATAAGACTCCACCGGTTCCCATGTGTTGATGGGAAGGTAGGTTCACAGTGGACACCAGCTTTCCAGTAAAAAGTCTGTGCTCTGTCTGTTTGGGAGAGTGTCTCAAGCAGTGGTCAGTACCAAGTGCTTCAGTTGTGGTGTTCAGCTAGTCAGGGATTCCCTTGCTTTCTGCCAGAGAGAAAATATGTTCATTCGCGTTTCCTGCAGCTGGGCATCAAAGTTCATCAAGGTGTAGAAGCAGGGTCACTTTCATATGAAGCACAACAGTGATTGTATGCCACACTATTAGTTTTATCATAGAATGATGGAAATATCAAGATGAGAGGCTTAGGAATGAGTCCAAGTCATTCTGAATGCCTAGGTCTCCTGCTGGATGAAGTCAAAGTGAGTGGCTTGTCTATATAACACTGATAGATCTAATTATGAGACTACCTCTTTTCCCAGCTTGGCCAAGGTTGGAGATGCTATTGATAAGGAACAGGGAATGCAGAATACAGCCTTGGCCTCACCACCTTTCTGCTGTGCTTGCCCTTGCAAGCCATCCCTCTTTGTCATCAAATGTACAGAGCAGTGGGATCTAGCTGGTGCCTATCGCTTGTACTAGCCTTGTTCTCTACACAACTTTGCCTATTCAGTATGTGTCTAGATGTCAAACAGAGGGAAAATTCTGATAAATATGTTCACTGAGCATGGATCTGACCATGGCTACGTGAAAATGACCTTCAAAAAGGATGCTGGAATCATGGTCTCAATAATCGCCTCCCCCTATTCTTAGTCTTTTTGTCAGCTTGATCTGTGCGAACATCTTCATTTAGATGCTGTGGAACTAGTACTGTGATGCTCCACTGGGTTCCTTGGCTCCACATACATCTTCAGCTTGGATTTGCTCTAACGTTCTGATTGCTTTTTCCAAAGACTGGCAATGCTTATGTATGGGTCAAACTGGCTACATTGCTTTCTAAGGTTCAGGGGTGGTTTTGAGCTCAGGAGGGAGGCCTATTTTATTGTGCTACAAGTACCACGTTTCTTAGTGAAAATAAACACCATATTGTTGAAAGAATGTAGCAACCTGTCAGCAGTTTTGGGTTGAGGCAAGTCAGTAGTTCAGTGTTTTCTTTTCCTGCTTAGAATCACCTCTGGGAGAGGCCAGCCCCAGGAGCTCAGCAACTTGGCTACACTGCCTTGTTTCTTGGCCAAAGGCATTTGAATGGAATTGTATACATAGATTCTAATATATCGGGCCACTTCTTTGCTGTCAGCACTGCAGACTCCCCTCCAGTTTTGCATTTGCTCTACACTGGATGACCACAATGCCTTGGCTAATGCCTTTTAATATCTAAGCCTTGTACATCTAGTGCTTGGTTAATAACAGAGAAAAACTCCGGTGACTCACCTTGACCTCAGGAGGAAAAAACATCCTTTTAATAATCTGGGAGTTTATTTGGATCGAAGGCATACTGCATGTTACACAATCCTCTTGGAGAGCACACAGGTCATGGAATGGCACCCTTGTTTTTTATGAAGTCAGCAAAGACTTATAGGGGCCAGGCTCGCTGCTTCTCCAAGAGCCTTCAAATTCATCTCTAATATGTAACCCACTCGCCAGGCAAAAACCCTCAGTGAGTTTAATGGGCTTTTCTCTAAGAACTTTTCTAAATATCTAACCTTTGTTGCAATTAAAGTCAAAGGTGCAATTTCTGAAGTGAGTGCCCACTAAAAACTCCCACGTTTTTGGGTCCCACCCCAAAGTCCCCCATACCTTCTCACTTTTAGCTGCCTAATACTAAATTCAGAACAAGTAGAGAGCAAAGGTAAAACATGGATCCTTAGTGGACATGGATGCTTTCAGATGAGTTGTATGAATGGAGCCTGGTTGCTGGGTCACTGGAAGCTCTCAATCTAGGGCAGTTTTGGCCTCAAGAACAGCCCATGACATCCAGAGACATTTTGGTTGCTACGATGGGAAGGAGGCATAGGAACTACTGGTGTGTATCTAATTGGTTGAGGCCAGAAATGCTGCTAACATGTTGTGGTATGCAAGTCATTCCCCCAAACAGCCCCCAAGATGTCAGTAATGCTGGGTCTGAAGAACTCTGCTCAGTTCTCTACAACATGTATTTAGAATACCCAGGCTGCCATTGATCTTCAGAAGATCCATTACATAATTATTATTTAAACATTTTTTTTACACTGAAATTTAACCAAGGTACCACCTAGTAGCCCTCTATATTTCTGTTGTTCCTAGCCCATCTACCAACATCTCCTACTCCCTGCCTTGCTCCCATGTTACATACCCTCACCATTTTTCAATCCTTATGGGGAAAATGATAGCATATTGCAAGAGAGAATGTGTAGAGTCAAAAGTACAGCTCTTTGTAGTTACTCATTTAATCACAGCCATATCTTTTCTGGACCATTCCTTCTAAAGATAAATATGTTTATGTTGCAAGTGCCGCCCTGCACAGCTTGGTAAGCCCTTTGGAGATGGCACTGAAGGTAAAGAAACACATTCACAGGATGTTTACTCTAATGATGCTCTCAGAAGCATTTGGGAGTTTTAAACATATGCTTCCAGCATCTCTATCTTTACATGGCTGCTAAATTGTAGAAAAGCTGTAAATAGAAATAATGGACCCAGTTTATTTTTAATTAGAAAGCTGCTGCTTATAGCTGCAATCGTGACACCATGAAGCAAGCCTTCCCTTCATTTGGAAGGAAAGCACAGTGAATTCCTAGGGGTTTGAATGTGAGCCAGGTTCCTTGAGTCAGTTGGTCTCTGGACCCCTTCAAATCCAGAGCCTTTTTGTGGCATGTAGCTACAGGCCGATTGCACTACTTTATAATGTTTTTAGATAAAGCATAGAACTCCACTGTTTCTATCAAGTTAGGAATGAATACTTTAATATTTTCTTTTCTCATTTTTTCTTCACATTTAATTGTTAACCTCTACCCCTCCATTTGGTAAAATAGTTATATTTAAATAGTTTCTATTTCTTGGGGATGTTTCTGCTAAGCCTTTAGATATGTGGATAGAAGCAATTTTATTGCTTATCGTCTCACAAGTACCATGCATTCTAGAAACGTAACACTTATGCTTAGATTTTATTTCTGCTGTTTGGTCCTCCCCACTCCCCATCCAGTTTTAAGATGATGAAAAATGAGGACAATCCTTGTGTCCAATTATTTTAGGAATATTTGGGCTGTAAGACTCTTTGTGATCATAACCTAATACTTTTAAATGAAAGTGAAGGAACTGTCCAGTAATTGGTGGCAAGCGTTGACTTTATGCCAGTGGAACAGAACAGCCACATGACCTCCCTCTGGGCTCACATATTTTCTCAATGCTGAGACGTATGGCCTACCTCTTGTTTTGTGACACCCTTCTCTTCTTCTCTGATACAATAGGACACTCAGCTTAAAGTCTAGTGATCTATGTGGACAATGCTTATCTTGGGATATTCATATTATAGCGAAAGAGTTAAAAAGAGGGTTTGATGCAACATGAGAATCAGCACGTTTAGTGATGCCTAATTAGTCTTAATTGGAAATGCTGGGAGGAAAATGGGATTAGAGAAAGGGCAATGTTAAGAGATGATTTACAAGTGTGCTCTCCAACATGGTGGCTACCAGACACATGTGGCCATTGAGCTCTTGTGCTGTGACTAGCAAAGATGAGGTTGAATATAAGCATGAAACAAACACAAGGTTTCAAGAAACATAAGCCATCAAATTAATAAGTTTTTTTTTTTTACAGAGATCATATTGACATTGTTGTATTTTAGATGTCTTTCCTTAGGTTAATATTTTGCAGCATGAGTTTTTTCTCACCCTTTTGATTTTCCAATGTATCTATGAGAAATTTTAGATATATCAGGTTTGTGGAATTGATTACCTGGGCAATTTCTTCACATTCATCTAAAATGATTAGGTCACAATCGAGTCGAGTCTTACTAATCCAAATGGTTAAACATCAGGCTTGTTCTCATAGCCATATGCATCTCTGCAACAAACTCCACAACAATCTCAGAGTTTCATTTCTATTTTAAATATATAAGTATATTTCATATCTAAAAAATTTTGTGAATTGCATTGCATTTCTTTCTTTTTTTAAAAAAAAACTTTTATTTATTTATTTTTATTCACTTATCCTCGATCACAGCTTGTATTTCTATGATTCATGCTGCTTTCGAGGCTCTGTAGTTGTGAACAGGTCCTGAGGAATGCATTCATGTCTATAAGTCATAACTAGGCTATGGCTTGCTTAACACACACCATGCAACAGTTTCAAGTTTCATGAGTAGTAAGCTCCAAGTCTCAAAATCAAGAACAATTGTAGCACAAAGTGGTCCCTGAATAAATGTCATTACATCTCTGGACCTAGCAATAAATATAAATTTCTATATATGAGTTCTACTCAGGACTATTTTCTTAGATCTCTTCAAATTCTCTGAAAGTTCCCAGGCAAATGCTTTCAATGTACAGCTCAAGTGACCACCATCGCTGTTAAGTTGAGGGCAACAGGCATTGACTGCAGATCTGGGTACCATGATGTAGTTACTCTGATCCCAGTTGGGGAACATGGGCCTTGAGTAGGACCTCAAGGTAGCCTTTTCACTCTTGTTCTTTAATGCTTGCTGACTTGATGCTTATTTCAGCATAAAGCTCACTTCCTACAGGATGACATTTAAGATCCGTTACAAAGGAATATTTCTCTAGCTACACATCCTTATATATTACAGCCACGAACTCTACAACAATCTCAGAGTCTCACTTCCTTCTTTAAAATAAATATTTTTACTTTCTCTACCTTCATGAATCCAAATGCTATTCAATATTAAATTAAGTCATAGAATAGCATAGAGAGAATATATTTGCTTATTTCTTACAGAATTAATACATAGAGTAATTAAAGTCTTCAAAAATCAGCAATAAAATGATACAAAATACAATTTAAGTAAAAGGACATAGTAAAAACTCAGTATATTAAACTATGACGAGTGAGCAAAAAGATATCTCATTAGTAAAATAATTTTATTGAAAATTTAATAAATCCTATTTAAAACCAGGTAGGGTTATACCATCATTTAATCCCTGCACTTGGGAGGCAGAGGCAGGTGGATTTCTGTGAGTTCAAGGCCAGCCTGGTCTATATAGTAAGTTCCAGGCCACCCAGAACTACATAATGAGACCCTCTGTCAAAAAAAAATCAATCATGTGTATAGACTAATCATTTATTCTCCATGTCTATTCCTGGTACTACTCAATAAATTTGAGTAAAAACAAAGAATTTCTCTGTTGCTGCTGGCAGAGCAAATGTGAAAGTTGTGGCATATCTATTGGGTTAGATCTTTGAAAGATAATTTGTTGCTATCTTATCAAAAATAAAAATGAGTGGCCTAGATGTCTAATTTTTAAGACATTTTTTTCTACATAAAAATTAAAAGATATGCACAAAAATACAGATACAAGGTTTCACAGTGATACTGGAGGTAAGGTTGAGTGGAATTAGTAATAATGCTGTCACATTGTCACCAAATAATGTATCAAAGTCACCAATATGGACACTGTAGAAAGATGTCGCTGATTGGAAAACACATGCAGTATAATATATATCTTAATGCTGCCGTTTAAGCTTGGTTTCTGTGTGCATATCGATATGGTCTATGGCTAGCATTGTTTTTTGTACAATTATTGTCTACTAAGGTCCTATGTATGTTTTTTTCATTTACTTCATGAAATGGTTCTAGAATATAGACATTTATTAACTCTATATATTGTGAAAATAATTGATAGTTAAATTAAACACCTCAAGGTGGCTGAGCTGAGCACGGAAGGCAGTCATACTCCAAGCCAGTTGTCTTAAATTCTGCTTGAATGTTGTGGGGGTGGATGGCATACTTATTTGAGAACAAGCATGAGTAGGAAATCATCTGAATGGCCTGTTAACCCTTGGAGGCTGGGATCATCAGCAGAGAAGGAAGCACTCATATGATTTTAATCACAAGGAGTTATGTCAAGTTATGAGTGACTTTCACATTTTATGCCTTTTTATATTTTAATATGCTTTCAATTTTCTGTTTACACAAGTACAGACTATTGGATTAGAACATATGTTTTTGTTTGTTTGTTTGTTTTGTTGAATGGTAACAAACCAGTCAGGACTATTTTTGAACTCTCAAGAGCCTCTTTGTTCTTGATGAAGCCTTTCTGGGTCTCAGATCAGAAGATTCTGATCGTTATCTTCTTGTTGACTATGTCTTCCGTGAACTTTAGTGTTCTCTAGCTTTGATGATGTTCTTCTCCTGTATTCAAATAAGTCCCGTGAAGGCATCTGACTCGTCTGATTAGATTATCAGAAAGGGTGACAGAGTAGGAGCTGTTGAGTCTTGCCTTTTTACCTGTGCTCTCACAGGTTGACCCCTGACACCTTTTTGTGACATCATGCATTATACCTAGTTTGATGTCAGGATAAAGCAGGGACACATGAAAAATTCTATTTAATTTTCTTGGAGCAAATTTGTAGGAAAATACAGGAAGTAAATTATTTGAGAATTCATCAGCTTCCTAAAAGTAGAAAAATGAACTGAGAGAAACATAAACAGGCAAATTCCCCTCCTTCAGCTTTCTTTGAAAACAAAACAACAATAAATTGTTTCATTTATTTATTTATTGAGAATGTGTTGAAAGCCTTCACTCTGTGGCACTGAGTAGGTCATCAGAAATCAGAAATAAACTCATCAAATGCTACCACCAATTTTTACAGTAATCCTGCCTAAGGAAAGAGCAGCATCCAGAAGACTCGGGCATTGCTTCGTATAACTCGAAAAGTCTCCCAGGACATAGCAATGACCTGCGAGGGATAATGTTTTAAAAGGAATGGGACTCACTTGGCTACTCATCTGCTCATGTATTGCTCTGTCTTCATAGAAATAATAAATAAGAGATTGGTTACTTGCCTGGGAGCAATCATGGGTCCGAAGTTGGATGTTTCTGGAAACTTAGAGTAATTATTTATTTACAAAAGACCGTGCTTATTTAAAAGCACAAGCTGTGTCTAAAGCCCTCAACAACAGTCTGACCTGTGGTAGCCACAGAAATAATTGACATACATGGACTGTTGGAGCCTGCTGGGGCCTGCTGGGGCCTGCTGGGGCCTGCTGGGGCCTGCTGGGGCCTGCTGGGGCCTGCTGGGGCCTGCTGGGGCCAGCTTACCCACTTGGATGCTCAGATGGCTTAATGGGAGAAAGGATAATCTTTGCAGTGTTCTTTCTTGTGCCTATGCATTCTGCTGGATTTCAATTTACTATAATTATCTTGCTTCACAGAACAGCCCCAGCAGACTAGGGAGTATGGCCTTCTACAAGTTTTATTGAAATCCTAAGTTATTAAGGGCAAGTTTTCCTTGATATTTAATCAGGTAGGAGAGGCTTCTCCATCACAGGATCTTCCATGTCACAAGACTGCAAATTTTTGTGGCCTCTGTCAGGCATGTAGGTAAGAGAAGCAGGACTGACATGTCCTTGCTTTGAAGATTTGTACATTGTCCAATGTGGGCTGGGGGTTCTTAGGAGCTATTTTAAGTGCACTGACTTCTATTCAGGGGCAAGAAATCTATAGCATATGTCAGCCATTTGCTGAGTATGAGCACTGATACACAAGTTAGAAAAAGTGAAGGAGGAATAAGAGGAGAGGACGAAGTAGGAGGACAGTGACAGCAATGATGGTGATGGCCATGCTGTGACCATGATGATGGCCACGCCGGTGGTGATGGTGATGGCCCACTGCCGTTCTCCACTTCTCACTTCCAAATCTATAGCATTTTATAAGGGAAGGGTTTCAGAATGTCACAGAAATTCTTAAAGGAAGTAACCATCCAAAGTGTGGAATAGGAAGTTTCTAGACTGTTGGTTTTCACATAGGTAGGCATTATATCATTATGAAATCGTCATTTCTGAGCTCCCTATACCTTTAAGGGATCATTCTCATAGAATGCCTCACCAGACCAAGCAGTAGCTCGAGCTCTTAGTTTTCTTGGAGACCCTTTCTTGGTGCTTGCCTGGAAGAATTTCATCATAAATACAGATTTAAGATTTATAAAGGACCCACATGTATTTTTAAACATTTACTTTATTTTGTACCGGATACTAGAAAATGTACAAAGTAATTTTTTTAAAATCAAAATCCTTGATTTAAACTGATTTAATAAATGATATTTTTTTTTGTACAAGAGAACACCTCATGTAATTGGGTATATGATGAGGGAATCCTCTTGGAATCCTCAGCAACTGGTAGGTATGAGGCTAGGAACGGTAAGATTCTGACACTGTTCAGGAAGTTGGTAAAAGGAATGAATATTATGCTATGTGGCTTGCAGTATGTGACCACAAAAATTCAGAAAACCAAGAATTCTGCTAGATTATGAAAGGTCATGGAGGTCATAGCACACTCCCAGGGACTCCAACTTAATGTGCATTGGTTTATTTATTTACAAAGCAGCTGCAAAACAGTGCATTGCATATAAGCACACACTGATGGTGCCGATGGCTCAGGAGGAAGACAAGATTTAGAGGGGGAGATGCAGGGTAGGCAGGTGATGTCTGACCTAGAAGTTGTGGTCTGTTGGAGCCAGGAAGAATCCTGACTCATCCTTCCATATTATAGATGCAGAAACTGGGTCAGCAAGACAGAAAGAGCTCAAATCCTGGGCCAGGGAGCTGTCAAGCAGCAAGTCCTGGCCAGGAGTCAAGATTCCTTTCTGCTTTTATTTCTTTATCTAGAGAACGGAGCTCTGAGCTTTTAGAGCAGAGATGCAAACTCAGGTTCCCCAGGACAGATGTCTTGGTATAGTCCATTTTAGATGTTTGAGAATGATTTCTCCTGGGAATAACTGAATGTATTGTTGAAGATGTAGTTAGAGCTAAACCAGAAGGAAAAGGAAAACCAGATAGAGAGGAAAAGAAAAAGTCCTCATTGTGGGCAGATTCTTTTCTAAACTCACTGAATTCTATTCTTTAATTGGTATATCAACCCTATTAATAGAGTAGGTATTGCCTCATTTTACACATGAATGAACTTAGCCTCAGAATAGTTACGAATCTTGCCTTAGCTTATTTACCTAACAAGTTATGGGACCAAGACTCCAGTTCCTACTTATAAAATGACTATTAGATAACTTCCCTAACAATTGTATTGACTATAAGAGAAGAGCATCTGGGGTACGTTACAGATCGACTACTTTTGTTTTCTCTCTCGATGGCAGTAAGGTGCTAGCCTACCTTGCCTAGGTTCTTGCTATTTATTTTTGTTTTGATTGTGGATATTGCACCTAAGAATCGTGTGTGTGTGTCTGTGTGTTTTACCTGCAGTATCATGTACTGATCACCTCTCTCTAATATTTTTGAATATTGTTGTTTCTTTTTATAGGACAAGGGATTGAGGCTGTGAAATTCAAACTCAGGTGGCCAAAGTTGGGTCTTACTGCAGAGACCTTCACATCCAAGTCTACCTTACTGGGCTAAGAACGTAGATATAGCTCCAGGTTAGAGTGCTTGCATAGCACATGGAAGGCTTTGGGCGCAATCTCTGACAGAGGAAAGAATACCCAAGCCCATGTTACTTTTCTTGTATTAAGTTTCCAAGCCACAGAAAGGAGGAATTCTTTGCAGGTAATTGAAGGCCAACTGTAGCAGGGCTACCCCTTCTAGTTTAGGGTGGAGTCTAGAACCTGAGAATTTTATCAGTGTTGTTTTTCTGTCTGCATCTGAAATCCTTCCCCTATCTTTGTTCTGGAGCCAGTTTTTAGGGTCTGAGTCTGACCAGTTATCCAAGAACAAGATGCCAGGCTCCAGATGTCCTGCTATAAACTCAACTTTGCAGGGATGTCCGGGTTTTGCAATCTGTCTGCATAACATCCTTTCTCTGTAGAGAAAGACATTAGAAAAAAGATGGCTTTCTAAGGCGAGGAACAGGACAGGCACCTTCGTTATGGTATGATAACCATCTGTTTAAGGAGTTAGCACTACTAATTGGTCTCTCACCTTCAGTATAAAAAAAATGCACCTCTAACTCAGGGTCATTGTATAGTTCTCACATCAAAATCTTCATTAAATGAAACCTGAAGTTGTGGTATAGACTACTTTTTATTTTTTTTCTTTCTTTTCCTTTCCTTTTCTTTCCTTTCTTTCTTTTTTTATGTCATGGAAATGAAAATGACTGCCAGGAAGGCAGAGAGAAAGCTCGCATGACAGATGGAAGAATTTCTGAGACCAGGGAAGTTTGTAATTTATATTTCTTAGGGCCAGTATACAGCACTCTCCAATGAGCCCAGGCTGCCGTCCTTCGGGAGGCCGGTCAGTGAGGCTGCTAAATGTGGACTGTCTGATAACATTGGGTTTTCAGGATGTAATGCTCAGACAAAATCCTTGTCCTCATGAAACTTACAGTTTTCTAGGTTTGTTCCTCTCACTGAATAGGTGGGTTCTGAAATAAAGGCTGAACTCATAGTGAGGCAGAGTAAAAACTACTCATAATGATTTAGAACAGATTTTTAAAATGTGCCCAACCCACTTTCCCCCAAAACATAAAACAACTGTGCTGTCTGCTTGTTACAGTGGCCTGGAACATCACCATTTGGGACATGTTATAGGTACATTCTGAAAGTAAAATTTATGCACACTCTCTTACTAGTATACAGGCATTTTCAGTGAGAACCTCAACATGTGGCTGATTTTTCTTCCCAACAGAGACATCTGAGGACAAAGCACTGGGCAATGGAGACCACGCAGGTGGGTGAGCAACCCATAATGGTAAATAGTAAGAAGAGAACGATGTGGTCAGACAGTGCCTCTGCCTGCACTTGGACATCTTCCCTAAACCTTGTAGTGAATGTAAAGATCTGTCTTAACTTTATGAAACTACAGAACAAGAGTGACTCATATGTACATTAGAGATATTGTTTGTTCCTGATATTAGTGGCATCCTCAAAATACTCCCTTTTATCCATCTCCATCCCCTGTTTATCCGTTGAAGGAACTAAGTTCATGATTACTATGAGGAGCTGATAAATCTGCTTAAGAACACTGGGGACAAAAGGACAACTAACTAAATGGATAATCACTTGCTTTGATTGTTTGTTTTTTACAGTTTTAACTTGCTGAGCCAATGAGGAGATCATATGTATACATACATACATACATACATACATACACATATACATGCATATGTGGGGCAATGGGCTGAGCACAGACAGCCTGGTCTCCAGTTGAGCATGGGTCTTGAACTCCGGTGGACTCAATGGGTGGTGATTTCCAACTACATGGGAAGGAAGGTGTTCAATATTGTCTTCTTGACCTCTGGCTCCTGTCAAAGTTACTGCCTCCACAGTCCCCATAGGAGAGGTGTGTGACTATCAGTCACTGCAGACAATGTCCCAAGCTCCTGGCATTCTGGCTAGACTCCACCCCACAGTTACCTGACTATAGCCAGGTGTGCTCCTTCCCACAGTTACCTGATAGCTCAGCCCACTGTAAAAGGGGTTGCTTGGCCCCTCCTAGCTCTCTTTAAGTTCTCACCTTCCTTACTCTCCTCTCTAATCCTCCTTTTCTCTCTCCCTTCCTCCCTCTCTCCACGTGGCCACAGCCAACCTCTTTCTACCTTCTCTCCTTGCCCCTGCCTTTCTACAATAAAGCTCTAAAACCATAGACTGTCTCTGCTCATCAAGGCCCGCTGTGCTTGTATGATGGGATTGGCATTCCCCTAACAAGCCACATCTAACTTCCCATCAGAAGGCCTTCCTGTGCTCCAGCCGTGGACTGGACCAATGACTCTTGCCCACATGAGAACCATCTAGCGCCCCTCTCTCTCCCTGTCCTCTCCTCCAGGGAATGACTGAGCTGCCCCCAGGGCCCCTATTCTGTTCTCAGCTCTTCTGCTGTGTCCAGCGGTGTCTGGGATGCCCAAGGCTGAGAACCTGGTACCTAGGGCTGCCCCTTGTCTGCCACCTGCCGAGCTGGGGTCCAGTGGCTTCAGCCAGACACCCACCTGGGGCCACATGGAAAGTCCTTCAGCGTCCACCCACCCAGAGCACCAGAACTCTGGCAGGACACAGGTTTTCCCCTAATCCCTCTTTCCCCCATGCCCTCTGCCCCACATACATACATACATACATACATACATACATACATACATACATTCCTTCCTACAAATGACTAATGATGAGTAAAATACAACCCACTCTAGGGTCCTTCTGTTGCTCCAAATGACTTGATGACAATGATGTAATTAATTTCTAGTCCCTGATCCTGCTGTCACTGCTACATGGAATGCCTTACAGCATGCCAGAGTCTAGAATAACCTTCCTGCTGCCCAGCAGAGGCTACTTTTTTGACCCCTGCCTGTTCTTATAGCTTTCTTGGACTCATTAGAGTTCTGTACTCTTAGACACCAAAGTTCTCAGGTATTTGATCTCTAACTATACTGTTTACACCTTGTGGAGAGAGATGGAATCTTACATATCTCTAGTGTTTAGTGAGTAGCATACATTTTAGTATTTTTTAAAAATTGAATGAAATTATTTATCTACCATTCTGTTCCAATGCTAGCCTACCAGCCTTAAGATGAGATGAATGGTGCCAAAGGATATAAGGGAAATAGTAAAGCAGATCAAGTCTTCAGGAGAACATGGTGTACCAATAGAGTCCGGGAATCCCTCTCGATGTTTAGAAGGAACACATGTTCTGAATACACAACTGTTGGTCCCTGGGAGCCAGTGGGTTAAGGGAGATGTATAGGAAACTAGGAGAGCACTGAAGACATGGGAACACGGGTATTGGATCTGGGGCGACCACTATGAGGGCGCGTATCACTGTGCTTTTGTAAGGTGTGATTTTGGAGAAAGAAAGACACCAGAGAAGAGCAGTTATCCAGCTTATGATATATGTACTCACAGAAGTAACTGTGGTAGGAAAGAAGGGAACATTCTAGAATTAGATATGTAGCTATGGACATGAAAAAAACTGAGTAAGAAACCTCAGATCCAGAGTCTAGAAGCCATTGTGCACATTGGGAGTTAAAGGCATGCAGTGCAAGCCAGGAAGATCCTGCAGAACATCAATCAGGATAATGCAAAATGCTTCCTTTCCATATCCTAAGAGAAGAAGACTTCCCAAAGGGCATGGAATGTCACTAGGCTTCGTGCTGGGGAAAAGAGGCTGGAAGTTTGTCCAGCAGATCATTTGCCTTACCAATATTCTGGTGTTCAGGCTGTGGGCCATCCATCTCTGGGGGTAGATTATATTTTGGACAAAGACCAAAAACTGGAGAGAAAATGGCTAGAAAAGGTGGAATCTCTACCCAACAACTCTGAATTGTTGGGTAAGCCTTCGCTTACCTAAGCCTTCACTGTTTTTACAGTGTGTCAACTACATAATTTGATTTGGACTCTTTGGTTGTCTTCATCATCCTGATCTGACATAAGATCTGCTATTATTGGAGGAAAAGAATTTGAACTTGGAAAATATCCAGAAAGGATAGGCTGATAATGCCTTCACCTTCTTCCCAGGACTGATTCTTGTCCATGGCCTCAGGTACAGCTATCTGTTTTCCCATCTGTAAAGTGGGATAATATCTATGCTTTGACAGAGTACCATGAGAATAAAAGTGTTCACCACTTTCTCCTTTGAGCTCGGTGTGTTTTCATGGTCACGACAGACCCAGCTTCTTTCTCCCTTGAAGGCACAGGCACAGACCTGGAAGCATCCCACACATGCTTGCCTCTCCCTGTCCCTCTTAGCAGAACTGTAGGAAGGGCACTTCACCTGATCAAGTAGATGAATGGAAAGAAGCAGAAGATACACAAGGCACTGAAGAGCTTCAGATCCCAGTGGCATCCATGATCCCAGCTATAACAATGCTCATCGTTACTAGGAATGGACACTGCCTGGCTGTTTTCTTTAAACGTTCAGTGTTCTTTGAGGATGCTGTCAATGTCTAGGGAAGCTCTGGTGTCTTCAGGGACTGGGAGTAGATTTTAGAGGTACCATTTACAGTGGGATAAGGAGTTCACAAGATCCTTAATAGCAATTGAAAGAGTTTGAAGTTGGAGAATTTTGTGGATTCCAATTTGCCAGGCACAGGCCCAGGCACAGGCCTTTATATTCAGATTAGACTTCACCACAAACCTGTGGGCACTCTTTCCCTCTCTCCTTTCCCCCCACCCTTTTTCTTCTTTCTGGGCTGATTCTATTAATTTCCTCCGATGGCACGTAGAACCCTGCATAGACGCAGCCCTCAACTCTTTCCTTATCCATCTCGCAGCAGAGAGGCCATTTGGATGAATATATGTTCTCCATTTTCTTTGCATTATAAATTCAGTGTTGTGGGGAAAGGAACAAAATATAATGGCAAGGCCTCCACAGAGAAATGTCCTTATTTGAGAAGAGGAGTTTTATAGGGGGACAATTGACAGCCTCTCACTACACTGGGCACATTTTTTTCTCTCTCTGTACAACTGCATCACTGCTAATGATAAATGAAGAATGTTTGATAGCTGGCTCCGTTGTCTGACAGCTACAGTTTTGGCCAGAGGGCCGTGGCAGGCTTTAGACTTCTGTTCAAAATGAGTTAAACATATTAGGCATTATGAAGGCGCAGAAGCCTTGAAAAGGAGCGCTGAAATGAGTGATCCGGGTAGGCTCCTGGGTACACAACTTGCAAAGCAGATGTCATTCTAATAATGTGTGATATAGAACATGCCTGGCCTAAACCCTGCTGGATGAAATATGAAGCCCCGTTGGTGATATTTAATACCATTTTATGAGGTGCCATCTTATAAAGACAATGCCCGCCGTATGTGGAATGCTTAAGGTATTTTGCCAAAGGCATAGGGAGGTATCTGGAGTAAGTAGAATTTTTATTATTTTATAAGCCTTTACTTTGTAATATTTCTGTTTCCACATTATTGTGAGGGCTCACTGCCCTAACCCTTTGTGGAGGGAACTTGATGAGCGTCTTGCCACTAGATTGACGGATAGCCCTTGCTGTTCTGGAAGAAAAAACTGGTTCCTACCTGCATACATTCTTCAAAAAAACCTCCAAGAGGAAACACAGCTTTGCTACAAGCATTCTTCAAGCAGGCACTTTGAGGCCAGCATACAAAAATATTGCCATTTTCCAAGTGGATCATCTCCAGGGTTAATGGGGGATTTGTGTGGACTGGAGCTACCTGAACACAGTTTCTCCTTCCTCTGCAGATTCTGACATGGAGAATCCATAAAAGCTTCTAATTTGGGGTTTCCTTCAGGGCATGATAAGATGGAAGAGGTTTGCAAAATGTAGCTAAATCATAGGCAAAGCAGTATTGTGGGGCTTGCTTCTCCGAAAGCCCTAAGTGTGTGAGCCAGGATGGTTCAAGGCTGGAAGCATTTTTCCTATGAAGTACAGACAGGGTAAGAGTGTAGCTGGTAACAAGAGCACCCCATTTGAAACCAATCATGTTCATGTTTGTTGTAAATACCTTCATGGTTACCACTGCACATTCCCTATAAGGCATTCCAGAGGGACAAGCCATCTAACTACAAGTCTGGGAAGGCAGCACACAACACATTCTCTAAGCAATGCCAGTTCTGTATATCTGTTCTGGACAATGCCATTTCTTAGAGGATCTGTTATGTGAAGAATCCTGCATGGGTGTTCATGAAATAAAGGAGGTAGTGTTGTTGTTGTTTTATGAAGAATTGTCTTTGGGCTTTGAAGCTAGACAATGAAAGAAAATAGGACATAATTTTCCAGATCATATGCTATGTTGCATAAGCATGGACAAAATCCAGGACAAGTTATTTAAATACATCTTCGCCTAACAACATGCATGAATCAAGCAGTGTTCCCCTCCCCCAATCCCATGTATATGTGTGTGTGTGTGTGTGTGTGTGTATGTGTGTGTGTGTTCACACATTTATGAAGAGGTCTTAGGCTTCCATCTTATTTGTGATAGGATATCTTTTATTGTTTGTCTGTTTGTATGCTAGACTAGTGGCCTCAAGCTTCCAGGGATGAGTCTTGTAAGAACTCTAAAGTTATATACCTGAGCAAAGATTCAAACTCAGGTCTCATGCTTGCACAGCAACAGCTTGTTTACTCTTATATCATCTCCCACACCCACTGCAGTATTCTTTGTTTATAGTGATCATACAGACAGTGCAGAGTGTCCTGATGTATGTATATCCTAGACATGCTTGGATGCTCAGATGACCCGTCTTTCCTGTGGCTTCTCTGTTACCACCAGTAACAATATTTGCTATGCATTGTTTCGTATTTATATTTCAATGGGTTTATCCTAATGGTTCTATTTTCATTACTATGAGATTGAATTAAATATTAGAAATGAATAGACTATAGATGCAAAAGGAAGGAGATGTTCCTCTGTTATAATACACACAGTTTTGTAATATCAGTGAAAGTAAGGCTCTAAGAGGCAAGGTATTGAACACACATGACTTTCATGAAGGTTCAAGAGGTTATTAAAATTAAAAGCACTTTGGATTCATATTGCTTCACAAATGTCTGAAATCTTCTTTCTCTCCTGTGAAGAAACCAAGAAAGGAAATTGCAGCCTGTGGACACTGGGTGCACTTTTGGTTAATGATTGGAGGACCATTCTCTTCTGAAGAGATCAGATGACTGCAGATAGTTAACATTTGTGTTTTACCCTAAAGTGCGTCAAGTTATATGATATCTATTAGATTACTCGGAGTCACATGCTTCAACCCTGACTATCTCTTAATATGTTCTTTTGCAGACAACCTGAGTCCATCTAAGTTTATATTCTCCATACTGTAGCAAGTACAATGGCTATTGTCTGCAATGAGATGAGTGGTCATGACTATATTTAGGGAAGGAGTTGGCATTTAAAATGCAATAACAATCTGATGAGCAAGGGATAGACAAAGCTTTGGGAACTTGATGACCACTTCTGCTTTTTTTGTACAAATAACCACGAGCAGGCATGTTAGTTTTTCCCAACCCATTTCCCCATTTGTAAAAGAGAATAATTAACCTCCCCCCACCATTGGCCATGTGCCATTTCGTGGCCTACAAATGACACAGCCTTTGACATTGTCTGTGCATGAGCAACTCTGCTGTGACTACCACTACTTCGAACGAAGACCATGGCCATCATTGTTACCCCTTCTGTATACCCTCTTTCAGCACTCTGCAGCTACCAGGGTAAACGTTGCTCTAGTCCCTGCCTGGCTTTGGAGGAAAGGGAAGTGCTACGCTACAGTTTGGGAGACTTGCCTTCTGGCCATGCATCCTCCATGCATGGAATGAGGGCATCTAGCAACTACAGATTTCCCTGTTGCTTCTCTTCTGTTAGTCCTGATTTATGCCACAATTCTGTGTACATTTCTGAAAAAAAAAAAAAAAAGAAAGAAAGAAAAAAACTCACATCAAACTATCACTGATTAAGCTGAGGTCTGCCTGGTCCAGCCTCAGTGGGAGAAAAATGCACCTAATCCTCAAAGACTTGAGGACCCTAGGAAAGCAGGAGGCCTGGGTGGAGCACCCTCTCAGAGGCAAGGGGGAAGAGGAATGGGATGAGGAACCGTGGGAGGGAGTCTGTGGTGGGCAAGGACTGGAATGTAAATAAATAAAATAATTTTTAAAAATTAAAAAATATTGAAAAAGTATAATTGAATGTTAGCCCCAAACTTCTTAAAATTTATAATTTTGTGAATTATTACAAGGTAGTCTGTTTGTTTCTCTTTACTGGAAATGAATGCTGCCCCATGTGGTTCCTATAAAGAATTTGATATGCATTGCTCTCAGCACTGTATACTTCTTATGAAGTTTTCTGGGCACAACTTCAGGGTCAAACTGCTATGTGCTTTGAAAACCACCTCACCCAGAAGGAGTGTTACCTTGACATTTCCTGGAAAGTGGAGTTAGGTGATATTGAAACCTCTGCTTAAATTCTCTCCCCAATGTCAATAATTTTCATCCCTTTACCATGCACAGAATCCCAGAACTGCTAAGGATCCCTAGGCTTCTGGAGCAGTGTTCTTGTAAGACTCTAGTGAGCCTTAGCTTACCAGGGACCCCCTGAGTGAAAAACGCAGAGCCAGGGACTGATGCAAAAGCAAGAGGAATTTATTGTTCCAGCATGTTGAGGCCATCCTGCACCTGAAGGAGAGTTGGAGACCCTGGGGCAGCTTGTTTGGCAAATTTTTAAACAGTTTTCAGGGGTAGAATAGAGCAACAACCACTAGCACAATGTGATTGGCAGAACAGTGTGACTTTTAAGCTGATTGGTCCTTAGGGGTAGCAAGGGGTTCCCTTATCTGCAGGTGGCTAACAGTTGGTCAGACCTGAGGAATGTATCTACATGATCTGGGCTTCCCTCATCTGCAGGTGGCCTTGTAGTCTGAGGAATATAATTAGCCTCTCCCTTCTAGAGCAGAGGGGTGCCTGTGTGCTCTATGACCTTTCTTTTCTAGGAGAGCGGGGTCTGGTGGAATTTTCCAAAGTTTCTGAGCTGACCTCTTCATTTTGAAGTACTTGTCCAGAGAAGCCTGACTGTTCATGGTGACCTATAAATGTTCACAGAGGACTCTGGAGTCTCTGTGTTCACATTTGTGAACATTTGTAAACATGAAATGGAGGCTTTTCTACTTGCCATTCATGTGGGTTGATATGTATCTACAGTAAAGGCTTCATCTTCCCACGGTAATATGCAAACTACCAGAAAGCTTAGAGAACTCCAAAATTCAGGTACCTATACTTGTTTGTTAGAGAGTTACAGCAGGTTATTGTGTTTGCTTGTTTACTGCCAATGTTTCAGAATTTGGTAATTATGCTTTAGAATGATTGATGTGTGAAATATAAATTTATTTGTTACATTCTACTGTAAGTACTTGAATGTTAAAAATATCTATTCAGGTATATCAACAGGTATATATAGAAAAGAAATTCTTAAGAGTTAGCTATAAACTCAGTATTTGCTGTATTAGGGCACGGAGAAGCAAATCTTTACAGAGCTGGAACATCTAACATGCTCACAAATACCTGGCTACACACTGAATAACAACATTGGAAAATTTACACAAATGGTATTTACCAGAGGATCAATGATGTATGTATAAGTAGAAAAAGAAGCATTGGAACTTAGCCCATCTCAGTGCTGTGAGAGAGCAAGGGAACCTCCACCTGGTAACCTACAGGGTAGAGTGAGAATGCACATGTCTGACACCTAAGATGCCCACTACCCAGCAGTTTCTCTCTGTTCTGATTCCTTTTGACATCTGATGCAGTTCTTCATACCATGAGGTTCATGGTACTCACCTGGGGAACCAGACTCAAGATCTTTGGTTTGAGAATAATATAATTTAAATCACTAAGTGAGTCTTTTTTAACATAAGTCCCTTGAGCTTGGATTTCAGAAGTCCAACAGAGAGATGGGCAGCTCTGGTAGTCTACAAACCATTTTCTAGAGTCTGTCAGAAATGTAGACCAGGATAGTTTGCCTTGTACTCATCAGGGTAAACATGTCAAATAAATGAATAGGAAAACTCATGGAGTACAGTATCTATGCCCTTTCCCAGGATGACACAACGTGGTAATTCATTCTGGGAAAACACTCTTCAAATGTTACAGGCAAAGCTGTACACATGTCACAAAATCACATCACTATGGGTTTCCTGTATTTTGGCGGTGGGAGGGTTGTTGGGGGTTCAAGACAGGGTATCTTTGTGTAGCCTGGGCTGTCCTGGAACTCACTTTGTAGACCAGGCTGGCCTCGAACTCAGAAATCCACCTGCCTCTGCCTCCCGAGTGCTGGGATTAAAGGTGTGTGCCACCACTGCCTGGAGGGTTTCCTGTATCTTTTGCATCATAGTATGTGGAAGCTGCACTGAGCCAGGTCATCTCAGCATCTTTAGTTTTGCTATATCCCATATATAGGCTTTGGTTTAGATTTGTTTTCCTTTTGTGACCCTCTCTATTAAAGTATATAACAATAGTATGCATTTACAAAATATGCAGTTCAATAAGTTTTGAAATTTTTATGTTTATAGAACTATTGCTATAACAAAGATAATAAAAATGTCTCCCACTGCTCAAAGGTTCCTAGTATCTTTTTATACTTCTATCGACCCTGTTGCTTGGCAGTTACTCATTGACTTTGCCCCCTCGCCTGTATGCTAAGCCATGCTTTTGTCTTACCCCTTTGTACTTGTAACTGAATAAGTACCATTTCTACCTCTTTCAACCTGAGTGTCTAAGCAAACTTTTCTGCACTCCCTGTTTCACTTCCCACTCTAATACTTTTCCATTAATGATTTTCTTGTCTGGATCAAGCCACATGCTTTTCTGCTAGAGTCATGTTATTTCACGGGCCTGCTGGGTGGCCCACCTGTTCAACTGCTCTACCCCTGTCACTGACTGACTACCAGCTAGCATCTGACTCTTGTTAGTTGTCATACTCTGTATGGCAAATAATTTTGTACTGCCACCACTCCACAGTCAGTCCCCTGTACTGTCTAGGATCTAGCTGGCTCCATTTCCCCACTGCCTGATTCTGGAAGTCTTCCTGAACAGCTGATTGACATTAATGACCTCATCAGGTTTTGGATTTTGACATCTGGGAGTGAATCCATCCATCCATCGTCACATGACTGTTAAGAAAGCATTGGCTACTAAAATTAAACCAACACTGTGTTGGCTATAATTTTAGTTCCTAAAGCTCTTTTGAATCACAAGCTGCTTCAGTGTCACAGACATGAATGGGATTGGCCTATAGGCAGGTTCAACTGAGTTACTGGTTAACAGATAATTTGGATTATTGAAATGATAATACCTTATGATGAGAACTTGACCTCAGATGATGAGGGCAATCAGGGGCCTATTTTCTGCAGAATCACCATGGACTTCTGCTTAGTTTTGAACACTCAGAGCTTTTTTTACTTGAAGTAGTCCGAAGGACACAAGTCATTACAGCTTCTCTACCTCTGCCTTCACCAATATCGGAGAGAGAGAAAGATTAAACAGCAAAACATTTAAGTAGTTTAAAAATGTATAGAGTTACCACCATGGTCAAATGGAGCTACTTGGTGTTAGAGTTAACTGGCTGAGCCATTTCTTCTCTTAAGTCCTGTAGAGTGTAGTGGGCAGGAAGAAAGTTCATACCTCAGAAGTTTACCTGAAGCCTACTGAGGAAGTACTGTTTGCCTTAGCTAATCCCCCACCTCTACTTTAGATCCAACTCTGGACAACCTCCCTGATTATCCCCATCCCAGGGGTGTCCTCAGAACTTTGGCAATTGACTTGCATTGGTGGTAGGTCCACTCTAGATAAGATTGACTTGCATTGGTGGTAGGTCCA